>NC_091209.1:1426952-1618694 GCF_040958095.1 Procambarus clarkii
TCGGTAGGGAAATTAACACGGAAGAAGACTCACTATCACTTCAAATTGATCTAAATAGGGTTTTGAAATGGTCAAAGGATTGGTAGATGCAGTTTAATGCTGATAAATTCAAAGTTCTGAGGCTAGGTAATGATGATAGAGTTACAAGATACGAGCTAGATGGTGTTGAGATTGTGAAGCCGGATTGCGAAAGGGATCTGGGAGTTATGATTAGTAAGAATTTAAAACCAAAGGATCAATGCATGAATGTTCATAATTAGGCAAATAGGACACTGGGATTTATTAATCGAAGCATAAGTAACAAGACACCTGGTATTGTTCTTCAGCTATATCTTGCTCTGGTTAGGCCCCATTTAGATTATGAAGTTCAGTTTTGGTCGCCATACTATAGAATGGATTAAGCCTTAAACTGCATCTGCCAGTCTTTTGACCATTTCAAAACCCTATTTAGATCAACTTGAAGTGATAGTGAGTCTTCTTCCGTGTTAATTTCCCTACCGATTTTTGTATCATCTGCAAATTTGCAGATGTTGCTACTCAAACCTGAATCTAAATCATTTATATATATTATAAACAACAGAGATCCCAGGACAGAGCCCTGAGGTACTCCACTAACAACATTATCCCACTCTGACTTAACCCCATTTATACTAACTCTCTGTTTCCTTTGGAATAGCCATGCCCTAATCCAACTTAATATAGCACCCCCAATACCATGAGCCTCTATTTTTTAATCAGTCTTTCATGTGGCACTGTATCAAAAGCTTTGCTAAAGTCAGAGTACACAACATCACAATCCTTACCACTATCAACTGCCTCAACTATGCTGGAATAAAAAGATAGCAAATTTGTTTAACATGAACGGCCATTTGTAAAACCATGTTGCGACTCATTTATTAATTTATGTTTTTCAAGATGAAGACAAATTGTATTTGCAATTATCGATTCAAGTAACTTTCTCACAATAGACGTTAGGCTAATTGGCCGATAGTTTGATGCAAGTGATCTATCTCCTTTCTTAAAAATTGGTACCACATTAGCTACCTTCCATGACTCTGGCACTCTACCTAACTCTATTGATTTATTAAATATGGTAGACAGTGGCTCGGAAAGCTCCTCTTTGCATTCTTTAAGCACCCTGGCAAACACTTCATCCGGCCCTGGGGATTTGTTTGGTTTTAGTTTTACTATTTGTTTAATTACGTCCTCCCTGGTAATTGCTAAACTATTCAACCTGTCCTCGTCCCCACCCACATAGACTTGTTCGGCTGAAGGCATATTGTTAAGTTCCCTTTTAGTAAATACAGATATAAAATATTTAGTGAAAATACTACTCATCTCCTCGTCATTATCCGTTATTTGACCTGTCTCAGTTTTTAATGGACCTATCCTTTCCCTAGTCTTAGTTCGATATAACTGAAAAAACCCTTTAGGATTTGTCTTCCCTTGCCCTGCTATGCGAACTTCGTAGTTTTTTTTTTTTTCTTTCCTTATCTCTTTTTTAACATTTCTAACCAGTTGTACGAATTCCTGTTCTAAACTAACTTCCCAATTCTTAATCCTTTTGTACCACGCTCTCTTTTTACCTATAAGGTTCTTCAGATCGTTTGTTATCCACTTTGGATCATTAGTATTCGATCTATTCAATTTATATGGTATACTACGTTCCTGGGCTTTGCTTAGAATATTTTTAAATTGGTTTTATTTTGAATCCACATCGAAATCCCTTTTAACGTCACCTGTCGCTGGGTTCACGTCTAGCCCACACCCCATACCCAAGACATTCCAATCTATTTGACCCAAAAAATTTCTTAAGCTATTGAAATCAGCTTTTCGAAAATCAGGCACTTTAACAGAAATTTTCTCCTACAGATCTATTCCATTCTATGCTAAATCTGATTTCTTTATGATCACTGTTCCCTAGCTCACTCCCTATTTCCATGTCCTTAATTTGTGTTTCCCTGTTAGTTAACACTAAATCTAAAATATTATTTTCCCGTGTTGGTTCCTTAATGTGTTGCGTAAGAAAGCAATTGTCAATTAATTCTAGAAAGTCTTCTGCTTCATTATTCCCTGTTTTGTTCACCCAGTTTATTCCACTAAAATTAAAGTCACCCATGACATAAATACTGTTAGATCTAGATGCTCTAGATATTTCATCCCATAGATGCTTTGCTTCCATTCTGTCTAAATTTGGTGGCCTATATATAACTCCTATTATAATAATATTTGCTTTTTCGTTTAGTTCTATCCAAATAGTTTCTGTGTGTAGCTCAGTTTTGATTCCCTCTTTGAGACTACATTTCAAATTGTCCCTAAAATATATGGCTACTCCCCCTCCTCGTCTAATATATCTATCTGTGTGAAATAGTTTAAATCCATTTATTTGATATTCAGCTAATAGTTCTCTATTTTCTACATTCATCCATGTTTCGGTAAGTACAATAATATCTATTTCTTCTGTACAGATAAGAGCATTTAACTCGTTTATTTTGTTTCTTAGACTTCTACTGTCAGTGTAATATACCCAAAGTGAATTGTTATTTTGAGGCCCTTCTCTTTCCCTGATCATTTTGCCAATTTGTTTCTCCAACAAACACATATTTTTATTACCTCCTTCCTCCCTATCAATTTCCACACCACTATCTACTAACAGTTTAAACCCAAACAAATGCCTCTAACCACTGGTTCCAACGAGTTCGCAACAGCAACAACCCCAGCTCTCAATAGATGCACCCCATCATGAGCATACATTTAATTTTTTCTATAGAAGTGTTCCCAGTTGTCTATGAAAGATATTGCATTTGATTTGCAATATCTTTCCAGCCGGCAATTGACACCAAGTGCCCTCGACAACCATTCATTCCCAACGCTCTTTCTTGGAAGAATGCCATATATGATCGGGATTTCTCCCTCGCTCCTAACTAATTCTATGGCTTTGTTAAATTTCTTTATCAGTTCCTCACTCCTAACTCGTCCAACATCATTACCCCCTGCACTAATACAAATAATGGGTTTGTTCCCATTTCCCATCATAATATCTTTCATGTTGTCAACAATATCTCCAATTCCAGCTCCCGGATAACTGACCCTTAACCTGTTCCCCCCTATCTCTGGCACAAAACGTCCTGTCTAAATGCCTCACCTGGGAATCTCCCACAACCAAAATTCGCTTTGGTACCTCCTTAACTTTCTGAGCACCCTTAGGGGCCCGCGCTCCGCCGCTCCTCCCTGATATCCGTTTCGAGTGAACTGCAGGCTCACCACAGCACACGTCCTCCAACACAGCAAATGAATTTGCTGTCCTTAGGGCGCCTGTAGGCGGCCTTGTCAAGGTCTTCTTAAGACCCCTGTCTTTAACGACTTTCCACAACGAGGTCTTGTTAATATTGGTCTCCTCCTTCGTTTCTTCCCAATGTTTCAGCTGTCGTACCTCCTCTCGTAGGAAATCCATCACTGCTCTCAGAGTTCCAACTAGATTCATCAATTCCTTCACTAATCCTTCCATTATTGCTATAATAATGTTACTACAATCGGAGCTCCAGCTAACACAATCTCTCACTGTGACTGCACTTGACTGACTGACCTTGTTATCTTGTAACTTCCAACCCATGCTTGAAATTGGTAATTGGTTCCACAAATCAACAACCCTGTTACCGAACCAGTATTTTCCAAAGTTTTATTACATATGTGGAGAACTAGTGTCACAATTGATATCTTTATCCTGCACACCGCCCCCCCCATCCAGTGGGCAGCGGTGGATAGGTTACAAACTCTTAGCCTCTACCTACAGTTAGCAAACTGGGGATACTTGGCTAAGATTCCTGATAGCAGATCATTTTGAATGAAATATTTACACGTCTATGGAACATTTGTTATCGAATTGTTTATGAATTCACATATCTTTTCGCACTCCATCACATAGTGACAAGAGGGGTGTGGGAATAATTGTAGTGACACAGTTTACATTTGGTCAGGTCTACATCAGCAGGTAATGAGAATTCCCAGAGATACTTGTAACCGAGTCTAAGCCGAGCAGTAGTAACATCTAGAAGTCTGCTGATTTTAATGGATGATCCATAGATGAGTGGCTCCTCTTGCATGATAGTATGATGATAGATGGAATTACTGGTGTCGATTTCACTTTGCCTCAGATCTACCAGATTTTGTTGAAGTTCTTGGTGTACTCAATAAGCTCTCAATCAATAAGCTCTCAATCAATAAGCTCTCAATCAATAAGCTCTCAGACTGCTTATTGACAATCCAAGGTCATACAGTACTCAATTTCTCCTATAAAGACAGATTCTATGGCTAACTCATCAGCTCTATCATGCTTTAGGAGGCCAACATGAGATGAACTCTGTTACCATCATTAATAATTTTGTTGTATTTGTATCTAGCTTCAGACACGAGCATGTTACAATTATGCTTTAAAGAGTTGAAAGCAATTAAGGTTAGTAAAGAGTCACTTACAATTTATGTATAAAGTTTGGAGATTTGCACACATTTCAGTGCAAGAAGTAAGGCAAATAGTTCGGTCTGAAGGGAAGAGGCCCAGTTGTTTATACGGACTCCCCACTCAAAATACAAGCCATCGCCCATTGTCAGGACAACTACACCCGTGGGGCGGTGTAGGGAACCATCAGTGTACATGATTTGAGAGATAGAGAATGCTGTGTGGACAGAACATTAATATGGCTTACGGCGTTGAGCTTGTCCTCAAGACAACCCTTGGAGATTGGTATTTTTTTACATTCATGCAAAGCCACTAACACGCATAGCATTTTGGGCAGGTCCTTAATCTAATATATCTGGTAAGATTAAAAGGTACATTGTTGCAAAGACAACCTAAACTTACCTAACCTAACCTTTCTAGACCTAATGCACGCTATCTGAGGCCTAGTATTGTACATATATGTGCTATACTAGACCTAGGAATATTTAACGATTTTTAGATTTATTTTTTTCTGACTTAATAAATTGAATTGTACCAAATACAACTATGTAATTGCCTTTTACGTCAATGTCTGTACTATGGTGCATATAGTTCTAAAAAGTACTATCTAAACAGGAGGATGGGTTGAGAAACGGGAAATATAACGGGTTTTAAATATTCACGGTTTATTTCTTGTTTATGATTGAATGTTCATAATGGAAGTATCCTCACTTGTTGGTCAGTAAGTCATTGCGGTGGTCCTAATAACCCTCTACACTCTAGAGGGTTGAGAAAATATTGTATATGAGACCAGCAACCAGGAGGCCTGGTCGACGATCGGGCCGCGGGGACACTGAGCCCCGGAAGCACCTCAAGGTAACCTCAAGGTAAGGTAAGGTATGCCAACCAACCTCAAGTCTAGAGGTTGAACTGCCTTTAGGTTATCTTAAGATGATTTCGGGGCTTTGTGTCGCCGCGGCCCGGTCGTCGACTAGGCCTCCTTTTTGTTACATACCCCCAGGAAGCAGCCCGTAGTAGCTGTTTAACTCCCAGGTACCTATTTACTGCTAGGTTAACAGAAGCAGCAGGGTAAAAGAAATTCTGACCATTTGTTTCCGCCTCCACCGGGGATCGAACCCGGAACCCTAGGATTATGAATCCCGAGCGTTGTCTACTTAGCCTTCACGCCTCCTAGGCATAGTATCATTCTGTTCGCTCGCTCAAACATAAGATACAGCCCGAAACGGTGTGTATTAGCTGCTTTAGGCATAGGATATACCAGCTCTATCTAGAAATCCAATATTCTGTTTGTAAGTCATTATTTGAACCAATCCACAAGAGCCTTGATGAGGGCATGTAACCTATGTACTGGGTGTTCCCAGACGCGCTCTTGTCAACTGCACCATGCCATGATAACAGCATGGCAACGTGGAGGACTGGGAGTATTGCTGCACCAACAAGGGACCCGAGGCGTCCAATGAATCCTAACTGCGGTTTCACTCAATTCCCCCCATGCACTCGGGCTCTGTCAACCGGATTCTAATACCTACTTCAATACACACAGAAACCACAATAATGTGATTGTGATTTCACGTTATTGTAATTTCTATGTTTATTATTATTATTATTCACAGGTGGCTGTGAGTGAGTGCAGTACGACAACGTGGTGGAGGGCGTCGGCAGCCCTCCCGGCCCGAGCAACAAGTCTGGGGAAAGTGGAGGCCCAGGGTTGCCAGATTGGGCTACAAGGAGCGAATTGGGCTACTTTTGAGAGCCGCGCGCTCCCAAATTTTTAATTTCGCTACTTGCGACTTTTTAGGCTAGTTTAAAAGCAAGTTGGGCTACTTTGGGCTATTAATTTTAAGAAACTCAATGGTGATTATTTATGCTTTAATAATGTAATGTGTACAAATCACAGCCGTGTCCAACAGCCTGATTGACTAGATCACTTACCGCAGGAGGCTTGGTCAGAGACCGGCCCCTGGGGACGTTGATCCTAGGAACATTCGAAGGAAAAAGTAACCGCAAGGCAAGGTAATCCTCCCCAGGGGCTAGAGATTTCCCAACCTTAATTGTCATTAATATTTCATCCCCAGAAGCTACACCTGGTTAAACAGATCTTCATTAAGGTGAGAAGGTTATCTAGACATTTACTGATTGATAAATGATGGGAAAGATCCCTTACAGTTAATACCTTTGTCAGGAAGACGATGGTTGGCAGGAAGCGGTAGTGTAAAGCAGCTGTTAGAACAGTGGGGTTCTCTAACAACTCATTACCAAATAGCTTTTTCCTCTTGTAATAAATATGTTGCAAGGCAACTGTTTTCAATGTACTCTGATCCCTCCAAAAGGCTATATTTCACGTGAAGATCAGTGTAACCTTCACACTGTCTTAGAAAACTTCACTCTTGGAATGCTCAGAAGAATCGTTCATCCTCATCATACAAAGCTTCATGTTAATTTGGATTACAATTCCATATATCTGCCCTTGGAGAAAGTTGACTTTGGTTACGAATTTTCAACGTCGGGCCACTAACAGACATAAAAAAATTTATAACCCAGGAAAAGTTTCAAAATATTCAAGAAAGCTGCCATAATTTTTTAGTGAAAGCTTACCTTACCTTGAGGTTACCTTGAGGTGCTTCCGGGGCTTAGCGTCCCCGCGGCCCGGTCGTCGACCAAGCCTCCTGGTTGCTGGACTGATCAACCAGGCTGTTAGACGCGGCTGCTCGCAGCCTGACGTATGAGTCACAGCCTGGTTGATCAGGTATCCTTTGGAGGTGCTTATCCAGTTCTCTCTTGAACACTGTGAGGGGTCGGCCAGTTATGCCCCTTATGTGTAGTGGAAGCGTGTTGAACAGTCTCGGGCCTCTGATGTTGATAGAGATCTCTCTCAGAGTATATGTTGCACCTCTGCTTTTCAACGGGGGTATTCTGCACATCCTGCCATGTCTTCTGGTCTCATGAGATGTTATTTCTGTGTGCAGGTTTGGGACCAGCCCCTCAATTATTTTCCACGTGTAAATTATTATGTATCTCTCCCGCCTGCGCTCAAGGGAGTACAGATTTAGGCTCTTTAGTCGGTCCCAGTAATTTAGATGTTTTACTGAGTGGATTCTAATTCATGAAAACTTGGCTTATTAGGCAAATTGGGCCTTGAATAGTAGGCTGAGAAGTGCGTTCTGGCTACTAGGTACGACATATATATATATATATATATATATATATATATATATATATATATATATATATATATATATATATATATATATATATATATATATATATATATGCAGAGATAATATTAATAAAACAATTAAAATCGTGTAGTGTACTCTATATATCAAAATATATTACTTTGAAACCCGTGTATCAGTCACTAAACAAAAATTGGGCTACTCTTGTTACAAATTCGCTACTTTTAGACCGTCAGCTCGCTACTTTCAGCAATATGGATCTGGCAACCCTGAGTGGAGCATCAGTCGTGTGCGAGCAGCTGAGCAGTGCGTGTGTTGTGTTACGAGTCATGTCGGTGGCGCGGCTCCGCCAGTGTTCTAGCACCATCCTCTGGGCGACCGGAGGGGTATCTTGTATCCTTGTGATTGGTAAGCCAGAAAAGCTGTTTAATAACTTTACTGTTATTTGTATCTTAAGAATTAGTAATTTTATTAATGTTTAAATCTTAACAATTAGTTTTACTAATATTTGAATCTTAAGAAAAGATAATATGTGTGATTGTTACTGACTTTTGTCAATTGTATTTAGGTCACTTTTCGAAGTCTAATCCAAAATTAATTTGTTTATATATGATACAAGACACCAGTTTTTTATTTAAATGTAATAAATTTTGATTTTTTTTTTTAGAGAGAGAGTGAGTGAGAGAGAGAGAGAGAACTAAATCATTGGTTTGTTAATTATAGAGGAGAAGATATTGACACTCAAAGAGCATAAAAGCACAAGTATAAAGTTTATAGAACATAACTATATGGACGGGCAGCACTAAATATCCACTAGGCGAGTCCAACTAGCAGGCGAGTCCAACTAGTAGGCGAGTCCAACTAGCAGGCGAGTCCAACTAGTAGGCGAGTCCAACTAGTAGGCGAGTCCAACTAGCAGGCGAGTCCAACTAGTAGGCGAGTCCAACTAGCAGGCGAGTCCAACTAGCAGGTGAGACCAACTAGCAGGCGAGTCCAACTAGCAGGTGAGACCAACTAGCAGGCGAGTCCAACTAGCAGGTGAGACCAACTAGCAGGCGAGTCCAACTAGCAGGTGAGTCCAACTAGCAGGCGAGACCAACTAGCAGGCGAGTCCAACTAGTAAGCGAGTCCAACTAGCAGGTGAGACCAACTAGCAGGCGAGTCCAACTAGCAGGCGACTCCAACTAGCAGGTGAGTCCAACTAGCAGGCGAGTCCAACTAGCAGGCGAGTCCAACTAGTAGGCGAGTCCAACTAGCAGGTGAGACCAACTAGCAGGTGAGTCCAACTAGCAGGCGAGTCCAACTAGCAGGTGAGTCCAACTAGTAGGCGAGTCCAACTAGCAGGTGAGACCAACTAGCAGGTGAGTCCAACTAGCAGGTGAGACCAACTAGCAGGTGAGTCCAACAAGTAGGCGAGTCCAACTAGCAGGTGAGACCAACTAGCAGGCGAGTCCAACTAGCAGGCGAGTCCAACTAGTAGGCGAGTCCAACTAGCAGGCGAGTCCAACTAGCAGGTGAGACCAACTAGCAGGCGAGTCCAACTAGCAGGCGACTCCAACTAGCAGGTGAGGCCAACTAGCAGGCGAGTCCAACTAGCAGGTGAGTCCAACTAGCAGGCGAGTCCAACTAGCAGGTGAGTCCGACTAGCAGGCGAGTCCAACTAGCAGGCGAGTCCAACTAGCAGGTGAGACCAACTAGCAGGTGAGTCCAACTAGCAGGCGAGTCCATCTAGCAGGCGAGTCCAACTAGCAGGTGAGACCAACTAGCAGGCGAGTCCAACTAGCAGGTGTGACCAACTAGCAGGCGAGTCCAACTAGCAGGTGAGGCCAACTAGCAGGTGAGGCCAACTAGCAGGCGAGACCAACTAGCAGGTGAGACCAACTAGCAGGCGAGTCCAACTAGCAGGCGAGTCCAACTAGCAGGTGAGGCCAACTAGCAGGTGAGACCAACTAGCAGGCGAGTCCAACTAGCAGGCGAGTCCAACTAGCAGGTGAGGCCAACTAGCAGGCGAGTCCAACTAGCAGGCGAGTCCAACTAGCAGGTGAGGCCAACTAGCAGGCGAGTCCAACTAGCAGGTGAGACCAACTAGCAGGCGAGTCCAACTAGCAGGCGAGTCCAACTAGCAGGCGAGTCCAACTAGCAGGTGAGACCAACTAGCAGGTGAGTCCAACTAGCAGGAGAGTCCAACTAGCAGGCGAGTCCAACTAGCAGGTGAGGCCAACTAGCAGGTGAGGCCAACTAGCAGGCGAGTCCAACTAGCAGGTGAGACCAACTAGCAGGTGAGGCCAACTAGCAGGTGAGTGCAACTAGCAGGCGAGTCCAACTAGCAGGTGAGGCCAACTAGCAGGTGAGGCAAAGTAGCAGGTGAGACCAACTAGCAGGTGAGGCTAACTAGCAGGTGAGGCCAACTAGCAGGCGAGTCAAACTAGCAGGCGAGTCCAACTAGCAGGTGAGGCCAACTAGCCGGGGAGGCCAACTAGCAGGTGAGGCCAACTAGCAGGCGAGTCCAACTAGCAGGTGAGACCAACTAGCAGGTGAGGCCAACTAGCCGGTAAGGCCAACTAGCAGGTGAGGTCAACTAGCAGGTGAGGCCAACTAGCAGGTGAGGCCAACTAGCAGGTGAGACCAACTAGCAGGTGAGGCCAAGTAGCAGGTGAGACCAACTAGCAGGTGAGGCCAACTAGCAGGTGAGGCCAACTAGCAGGTGAGGCCAACTAGCAGGTGAGGCCAACTAGCAGGTGAGGCCACCTAGCAGGTGAGGCCAACTAGCAGGTGAGACCAACTAGCAGGCGAGTCCAACTAGCAGGTGAGGCCAACTAGCAGGCGAGTCCAACTAGCAGGCGAGTCCAACTAGCAGGTGAGTCCAACTAGCAGGTGAGGCCAACTAGCAGGCGAGTCCAACTAGCAGGCGAGTCCAACTAGCAGGTGAGTCCAACTAGCAGGTGAGGCCAACTAGCAGGCGAATCCAACTAGCAGGTGAGGCCAACTAGCAGGTGAGGCCAACTAGCCGGTGAGGCCAAGTAGCAGGTGAGACCAACTAGCAGGTGAGGCCAACTAGCAGATGAGGCCAACTAGCAGGTGAGACCAACTAGCAGGCGAGTCCAACTAGCAGGTGAGGCCAACTAGCAGGCGAGTCCAACTAGCAGGCGAGTCCAACTAGCAGGTGAGTCCAACTAGCAGGTGAGGCCAACTAGCAGGCGAGTCCAACTAGCAGGCGAGTCCAACTAGCAGGCAAGTCCAACTAGCAGGTGAGGCCAACTAGCAGGCGAATCCAACTAGCAGGTGAGGCCAACTAGCAGGTGAGGCCAACTAGCCGGTGAGGCCAAGTAGCAGGTGAGACCAACTAGCAGGTGAGGCCAACTAGCAGGTGAGTCCAACTAGCAGGTGAGGCCAACTAGCAGGTGAGGCCAACTAGCAGGTCAGGCCAACTAGCCGGTGAGGCCAAATAGCAGGTGAGGCCAACTAGCAGGTGAAGCCAACTAGCAGGCGAGTCCAACTAGCAGGTGAGTCCAACTAGCAGGTGAGGCCAACTAGCAGGCGAGTCCAACTAGCAGGCGAGTCCAACTAGCAGGTGAGGCCAACTAGTAGGTGAGGCCAACTAGCCGGTGAGGCCAACAAGCAGGTGAGGCCAACTAGCAGGCGAGTCCAACTAGCAGGTGAGGCCAACTAGCAGGCGAGTCCAACTAGCCGGTGAGGCCAACTAGCAGGTGAGGCCAACTAGCCGGTGAGGCCAACTAGCAGGTGAGGCCAACTAGCAGGCGAGTCCAACTAGCAGGCGAGTCCAACTAGCAGGCGAGGCCAACTAGCAGGCGAGTCCAACTAGCAGGTGAGTCCAACTAGCAGGCGAGTCCAACTAGCAGGCGAGTCCAACTAGCAGGCGAGTCCAACTAGCAGGCGAGTCCAACTAGCAGGCGAGTCCAACAAGCCGGTGAGGCCAACTAGCAGGTGAAGCCAACTAGCAGGCGAGTCCAACTAGCAGGCGAGTCCAACAAGCCGGTGAGGCCAACTAGCAGGTGAGGCCAACTAGCAGGCGAGTCCAACTAGCAGGTGAGGCCAACTAGCAGGTGAGTCCAACTAGCAGGTGAGGCCAACTAGCCGGTGAGGCCAACTAGCAGGTGAGGCCAACTAGCAGGCGAGTCCAACTAGCAGGTGAGGCCAACTAGCAAGCGAGTCCAACTAGCAGGTGAGGCCAACTAGCAGGTGAGTCCAACTAGCAGGTGAGGCCAACTAGCAGGTGAGTCCAACTAGCAGGTGAGTCCAACTAGCAGGTGAGGCCAACTAGCAGGTGAGGCCAACTAGCAGGTGAGTCCAACTAGCAGGTGAGGCCAACTAGCCGGTGAGGCCAACTAGCAGGTGAGTCCAACTAGCAAGCGAGTCCAACTAGCAGGCGAGTCCAACTAGCAGGCGAGTCCAACTAGCAGGTGAGGCCAACTAGCAGGTGAGTCCAACTAGCAGGTGAGGCCAACTAGCAGGTGAGTCGAACTAGCAGGTGAGTCCAACTAGCAGGTGAGGCCAACTAGCAGGTGAGGCCAACTAGCAGGTGAGTCCAACTAGCAGGTGAGGCCAACTAGCCGGTGAGGCCAACTAGCAGGCGAGTCTAACTAGCAGGCGAGTCCAACTAGCAGGCGAGTCCAACTAGCAGGTGAGGCCAACTAGCAGGTGAGTCCAACTAGCAGTTGAGGCCAACTAGCAGGTGAGTCCAACTAGCAGGTGAGGCCAACTAGCAGGTGAGGCCAATTAGCAGGTGAGTCCAACTAGCAGGTGAGGCCAACTAGCCGGTGGGGCCAACTAGCAGGCGAGTCCAACTGGCAGGCGAGTCCAACTAGCAGGCGAGTCCAACTAGCAGGCGAGTCCAACTAGCAGGCGAGTCCAACTAGCAGGTGAGGCCAACTAGCAGGTGAGGCCAACTAGCAGGTGAGTCCAACTAGCAGGCGAGTCCAACTAGCAGGCGAGTTCAACTAGCAGGCGAGTCCAACTAGCAGGTGAGGCCAACTAGCAGGTGAGGCCAACTAGCAGGCGAGTCCAACTAGCAGGCGAGTCCAACTAGCAGGCGAGTCCAACTAGCAGGCGAGTCCAACTAGCAGGCGAGTCAAACCAGCAGGCGAGAGCAACTAGCAGGTGAGGCCAACTAGCAGGCGAGTCCAACTAGCAGGTGAGGCCAACTAGCAGGTGAGGCCAACTAGCCGGTGAGGCCAAGTAGCAGGTGAGACCAACAAGCAGGTGAGGCCAACTAGCAGGTGAGGCCAACTAGCAGGTGAGGCCAACTAGCAGGCGAGTCCAACTAGCAGGTGAGGCCAACTAGCAGGTGAGGCCAACTACCCGGTGAGGCCAAGTAGCAGGTGAGACCAACTAGCAGGTGAGGCCAACTAGCAGGCGAGTCCAACTAGCAGGCGAGTCCAACTAGCAGGTGAGACCAACTAGCAGGTGAGGCCAACTAGCAGGTGAGGCCAACTAGCAGGTGAGGCCAACTAGCAGGCGAGTCCAACTAGCAGGCGAGTCCAACTAGCAGGTGAGTCCAACTAGCAGGTGAGTCCAACTAGCAGGCGAGTCCAACTAGCAGGTGAGGCCAACTAGCAGGCGAGTCCAACTAGCAGGTGAGGCCAACTAGCAGGTGAGGCCAACTAGCAGGTGAGGCCAACTAGCAGGCGAGTCCAACTAGTAGGTGAGACCAACTAGCAGGTGAGGCCAACTAGCAGGTGAGGCCAACTAGCAGGCGAGTCCAACTAGCAGGCGAGTCCAACTAGCAGGTGAGGCTAACTAGCAGGCGAGTCCAACTAGCAGGCGAGTCACACTAGCAGGCGAGTCCAACTAGCAGGCGAGTCCAACTAGCAGATGAGTCCAACTAGCAGGTGAGTCCAACTAGCAGGCGAGTCCAACTAGCAGGTGAGGCCAACTAGCAGGTGAGGCCAACTAGCAGGTGAGGCCAACTAGCAGGCGAGTCCAACTAGCAGGCGAGTCCAACTAGCAGGTGAGACCAACTAGCAGGTGAGGCCAACTAGCAGGTGAGGCCAACTAGCAGGTGAGGCCAACTAGCAGGCGAGTCCAACTAGCAGGCGAGTCCAACTAGCAGGTGAGTCCAACTAGCAGGTGAGTCCAACTAGCAGGCGAGTCCAACTAGCAGGCGAGTCCAACTAGCAGGTGAGGCTAACTAGCAGGTGAGGCCAACTAGCCGGTGAGGCCAAGTAGCAGGTGAAACCAACTAGAAGGTGAGTCCAACTAGCAGGTGAGGCCAACTAGCAGGCGAGTCCAACTAGCAGGTGAGGCCAACTAGCAGGTGAGGCCAACTAGCAGGCGAGTCCAACTAGCAGGCGAGTCCAACTAGCAGGTGAGGCCAACTAGCAGGCGAGTCCAACTATCAGGCGAGTCCAATTAGCAGGCGAGTCCAACTAGCAGGCGAGTCCAACTAGCTGGCGAGTCCAACTAGCAGGTGAGGCCAACTAGCAGGCGAGTCCAACTAGCAGGTGAGGCCAACTAGCAGGTGAGGCCAACTAGCCGGTGAGGCCAAGTAGCAGGTGAGGCCAACTAGCAGGTGAGGCCAACTAGCAGGTGAGGCCAACTAGCAGGCGAGTCCAATTAGCAGGTGAGGCCAACTAGCAGGTGAGGCCAACTAGCCGGTGAGGCCAAGTAGCAGGTGAGACCAACTAGCAGGTGAGGCCAACTAGCAGATGAGTCCAACTAGCAGGCGAGTCCATCTAGCAGGTGAGGCCAACTAGCAGGCGAGTCCAACTAGCAGGTGAGGCCAACTAGCAGGTGAGGCCAACTAGCAGGCGAGTCCAACTAGCAGGTGAGACCAACTAGCAGGTGAGGCCAACTAGCAGGTGAGGCCAACTAGCAGGCGAGTCCAACTAGCAGACGAGTCCAACTAGCAGGTGAGGCCAACTAGCAGGCGAGTCCAACTAGCAGGCGAGTCCAACTAGCAGGCGAGTCCAACTAGCAGGTGAGTCCAACTAGCAGGTGAGTCCAACTAGCAGGTGAGTCCAACTAGCAGGCGAGTCCAACTAGCAGGTGAGGCCAACTAGCAGGTGAGGCCAACTAGCAGGTGAGGCCAACTAGCAGGCGAGTCCAACTAGCAGGCGAGTCCAACTAGCAGGTGAGACCAATTAGCAGGTGAGGCCAACTAGCAGGTGAGGCCAACTAGCAGGTGAGTCCAACTAGCAGGCGAGTCCAACTAGCAGGCGAGTCCAACTAGCAGTTGAGGCCAACTAGCAGGTGAGGCCAACTAGCAGGTGAGGCCAACTAGCAGGTGAGTCCAACTAGCAGGCGAGTCCAACTAGCAGGCGAGTCCAACTAGCAGGTGAGGCCAACTAGCAGGTGAGGCCAACTAGCCGGTGAGGCCAACTAGCAGGCGAGTCCAACTAGCAGGTGAGGCCAACTAGCAGGTGAGGCCAACTAGCAGGTGAGGCCAACTAGCAGGTGAGGCCAACTAGCAGGCGAGTCCAACTAGCAGGCGAGTCCAACTAGTAGGTGAGTCCAACTAGTAGGTGAGTCCAACTAGCAGGCGAGTCCAACTAGCAAGCGAGTCCAACTAGCAGGCGAGTCCAACTAGTAGGCGAGTCCAACTAGTAGGCGAGTCCAACTAGCAGGCGAGTCCAACTAGTAGGCAAGTCCAACTAGTAGGGGAGTCCAACTAGTAGGCGAGTCCAACTAGCAGGTGAGTCCAACTAGCAGGCGAGTCCAACTAGCAGGCGAGTCCAACTAGTAGGCGAGTCCAACAAGTAGGCGAGTCCAACTAGCAGGTGAGTCCAACTAGCAGGCGAGTCCAACTAGCAGGCGAGTCCAACTAGCAGGTGAGGCCAACTAGCAGGCGAGTCCAACTAGCAGGCGAGTCCAACTAGTAGGTGAGTCCAACTAGTAGGTGAGTCCAACTAGCAGGCGAGTCCAACTAGCAGGCGAGTCCAACTAGTAGGCGAGTCCAACTAGTTGGCGAGTCCAACTAGCAGGCGAGTCCAACTAGTAGGCGAGTCCAACTAGTAGGTGAGTCCAACTAGTAGGCGAGTCCAACTAGCAGGCGAGTCCAACTAGCAGGCGAGTCCAACTAGCAGGCGAGTCCAACTAGTAGGTGAGTCCAACTAGTAGGTGAGTCCAACTAGCAGGCGAGTCCAACTAGTAGGCGAGTCCAACTAGTAGGCGAGTCCAACTAGCAGGTGAGTCCAACTAGCAGGCGAGTCCAACTAGTAGGCGAGTCCAACTAGTAGGCGAGTCCAACTAGTAGGCGAGTCCAACTAGTAGGCGAGTCCAACTAGCAGGTGAGTCCAACTAGCAGGCGAGTCCAACTAGCAGGCGAGTCCAACTAGTAGGCGAGTCCAACTAGTAGGGAAGTCCAACTAGCAGGCGAGTCCAACTAGCAGGTGAGTCCAACTAGCAGGCGAGTCCAACTAGCAGGCGAGTCCAACTAGCAGGCGAGTCCAACTAGCAGGCGAGTATAACTAGCAGGCGAGTCCAACTAGCAGGCGAGTCCAACTAGCAGGCGAGTATAACTAGCAGGCGAGTCCAACTAGCAGGCGAGTCCAACTAGCAGGCGAGTCCAACTAGCAGGCGAGTCCAACTAGCAGGCGAGAATAACTAGCAGGCGAGTCCAACTAGCAGGTGAGTCCAATTCAGTGTGACATTGTAATTGTCAGAATTAGGCTGGAATATATCTAATTTAGGCAGGTAGCTGCAGGTAATGAGTCCCCCCCAATGGCGAGACCATCAACTTGATTAGGCAGTGATGTGGTGGTTATCTTGAGGTTATCTTGAGATGATTTCGAGGCTTTTTAGTGTCCCAGCGGCCCGGTCCTCGACCAGGCCTCCACCCCCAGGAAGCAGCCCGTGACAGCTGACTAACACCCAGGTACCTATTTTACTGCTAGGTAACAGGGGCATAGGGTGAAAGAATCTCTGCCCATTGTTTCTCGCCGGCGCCTGGGATCGAACCCAGGACCACAGGATCACAAGTCCAGGGTGCTGTCCGCTCGGCCGACCGGCTTCCTGACCGGAGGCTGACTCCGTACACAGCTTCAAGTGTAGATATGATAGATCCCAGTAGGCTCAGGAACCTGTACACCAGTTGATTCACAGTTCAGAGGCCGGACCAAAGAGCCAGAACTCAACACCGGCAAGCACAACTTGGCGACTACTATACGAGCTGTTCCCATAGTACATATAAATATATAGAGGTATATAGATATAGAACTCTCCCCCTAATGCATACACACTAGGCCTATATCAAAATTCCCCCCCCCCCCCCCCCCCCCCCGCTCCCAAATGTAGATTTACTGACCACGCCCAGGATGCAACCCCACAACGAGCTGACTAACTCCTGAGTACCTACTTACTGCATGGTGAATAGGCGCATTAGGTGAAAGGATATGTGCCCAACCATTTTAAACCAACCATTTTAAACCATTTTCCCAACCGCCTGGGATTCGAACCCGGAACTGTAGATTGTGCGTCGAAACGAATCCGAACGAAGCCGACTTTAGACATAGTATATACTAGCTCTATCTAGATATCTAACATTCTGCTTATAGCTAATTTTATGTACTTTTACCTGTTTTACCTGTTTATCTTTTTTGTATAAACTAATTATTAATTTTTTTATTTATGTTCTTCTCTGTCCAGAGTTTGCTGGCTAATGGGTTAGACTCCTAGGCTAGACTCAGTGATTAGCTATGCTATGAGATGGGAATATTAGACGAACTCATAGCTAATCTTCGCGCTACACACTATAATTCGTCATACTGAACAGTGCAGCAGCACAATGTTGGTGTTTACCAAAGCCTATTACTAATACAATAACTAAAATTGCTGTAACTGCTGTCTTTAGTAACGCCAATACGCGGGAAAGTTGTAGAAAATTACGTCTACAACCACTATATAATTATATACTTCTGAATATACTAATGATACAAAATTTCATTTATATTTTTTTGGAAAACGGTATTATCCATCAGGTGGAATAATTGGTTGTTTAGCGGATTCTCTCGTCATGGGGCAGTAGGCTTGGGTAGCGTTCTTGTGTGTTCACAACCTGTCAGAATACAAGTTCGTTGAAAAGGTGTTTGTAGCAGGAGGTATGGTTTGTACTCGTCTAGTTGTGCATGTGGGAGTTGAGCTTTGGCTCCTTGGTCCCGCCTCTCTACTGTCAAATCAACTGGTATACAGATTCTTGAGCCTATTGAGCTCTATCAAATCTACACTTGAAACTGTGTATGGAGTCAGCCTCCACCACATCACTGCCTAATGCATTCCTTTTGTTAACTATTGACACTGAAAAAAATCTTTCTAATGTCTCAATAAATTTGGGTACTAAGTTTTCCACCTGTGTTCCCTTGTCCGTGTTCCACCCGTGCTAAATAGTTTGTCTTTGTCAACTCTGTCAATTCCCCTGAATTTTGCAGGTGGTTATCATGTCTCCCCTTACTCTTCTGTCTTCCAGGGACATGAGGTTTAGCTCCCTTAGTCTTTCCTCGTAGCTCACACCTCTCAGTTCTGGGACTAGTCGGGTGGCATACCTCTGAATGTTGACCAAACCACACACTAGAAAGTGAAGGGACGACGACGTTATTGTCCGTCATTCTCTAGTCGATTTTGACTTGAGACGAGTCGTCTCGTTAAGTTAAGAGAAGTTAATCTTCTCTTAACTTTGCCTTGTTTAACTAGGTATGGACTCCAGGCTGGTGCTGCATACTCTGCTCATACTTGCGAGCTTTGAGTCTATATATCTAGAGATGTACCATATGAACTGTACAGCTCGGTTATCAGGTCTTGTGTTCGTCACCTCACATTTCTTAAACAAAAAGTGTTCGTGGTTTATCAAAGATGTTTGGTATTAATTAATTTGTTAAACACTTGATACTCGGATAACACTAATCGTTGGACTCGACCCCCGGGGTTCAGGTGAGGGTTTTGATGTTTGTCTACAACCAGGAAGTAGTGTGTACTGGGAACACCCACACCCAGTGTTGAGTGAAAGTTCATGAAGAACAAATTGATGAACAAGCACTCAAAAGGGATGGAGAAGAAACTTCATGGTTCCCTGTTTTGTGGCTGTGTTAACGTGTATAATATGTATGAAGGATGTGTCTATACACGTGTATATGTATCAAGGATGGAACTGGCAACTCACTCGATCATGCTAATTCTCTCTAGCTCTCTCTCTCCTGCACTCTCTTTCGCTCTCTCTCTCGCCCTTGCTCTCTCTCTCACGCTCGCTCTCGCTTTCTCTCGCTCTCTATAACAGTGCTGAAATGTCAACATTGTAACGACTCGAGGGAGTCACCATTGCGACGATCACTAAGGTCACCACTGTAACCTGCCACGAAGACTGCTACTACCATTGTAACCTTTATGACAATAAAGTTCTGCTGTTATTCTACAACTATGGTAACACTCCCTGTAATGGTTGCTATAACTTGTATGTAACTCTTTAGACTAATAATTACATTGATTATAACCCCAAATAACTGGAAGAGTCCGCCCTCGCTGCAGAAAATGCTCATCTAGTTATCAGGGAAAGTTACCTTGTGCGTGGCAGAAATGGTTGGGCACGTTTTCCTTCAGCAAATGACTCTAGCAGTAAACAGGTTCCTGGGATTTGGCCATAAGAGTTACTTGGATAAACACCTAAAGTCATGCTTCCTGTCCCCGACAACGGGAATGTATTGAATTTTAATACTTCAGCAATTGTCTCCTCATAGGCTGCCGGGCTTAGGGGACCTGCCAGCTGAGTGGACAGCACTTCGGATTCGTAGTCCTGAGGTTCCGGGTTCGATCTCAAGTGGAGGCGGAAACAAATGGGCAGTTTCTTTCACCCTGATGCCCCCTGTTCACCTAGCAGTAAATAGGTTCTTGGGAGTTGGACAGCTGCTCTGGGCTGCTTCCTGGGGATGTGTATCCAAAAGGAGGGTTGAGGACCGGGCCCCGGGGACGCTAAGCCCCGAAATCATCTCAAGTTAATCTCATTGGCAAAATAAATAGACTGATAAATAGGCAAGATCATAAGTATTCAGTGCAGGATAAAGATTTGACAGGGCCGGGGGCAAATAGCAGGATTTCCTGGAGCTCTTGTGTCTGTGCAGTAACTAGGTCCTGCCTGCAGACACAGATGAGCAGGGGCAAGATTCACGAAGCGATTCACGAAAAAATATGTACAGGTTCGTAAGTGCTGGCGTACCTGCTTTGTAAATCTGGCCCCAGGAGTCGTAGAGGCACAGTTGGAGATGTACAAACATGTGAGAGAGTGAGAAGGAGGGAAAGGCCAGGCCAGTGACAGGGTGCTGTAGGCGCCTTACCACTGCTTATAGTGAGTACTTCCCGCCAAAGAAAACGTTGCTACGATGTTGCTGCAACGTTCGGAAAAGTTTGCACATATTTACATGAGCATTGTGGACTCAGAGCTTTACAGTCGCGTGTCGGCATTAGACGCTGAAGCTAGGCTTGAGTACGAGGAGCTCACCCGGGGAATAAGGTCTCCCGTTCGGGGTCGCATACCGGCTCTTAATAGAGGTCTTGCGGGTTGGTATGGCGGGCAACCCGTTCTCCTAATACCACATCACATTTTGACGTATACTCTACATTCGGCCAAAAATCATCGTACTAGAAAATGGAAGCGGCTCGCGAAATTGACAAACTGTCCTGTTCAGTGTTTTGGGTCCTCTGGTAGGTTAAGATAAGCGCACTTTAGTACCACAGTTTCTTGACGTTGGGGAACCTTAGGAGGATGTGCTGTTTGAGCGAATTCCCTAGCAGAGGTTGCTACCTCAACCCTGTTTCACTACACCCATTTCCCCCAGCCGTTAAAGAACGCGTGCTGGCTCATAACTTGGCAGTGATGATCTTCGAAACAAGAAAAATATTTCACAGTTACTGTCGAATTTACCGATGAAGACATTTCCACCCTCACAGGTCACCTTTGTTGAAGCCCACGATTATGCATGTTATCTTGGACATTTTTATTTAGTATAGATGATTTATTAAATATTTATTCTTATTATATTATAAATGAGTTAGGCTGTAACTATTTCTATAAAGTATATACTTTTTTGCCACATATTTACACATCAACAAAATCTAGGCCTCCTTTTTCATATTGTAAATATAAAATTTGTTCATTGCAACAGTTTAAAAACGTATTTGATTTGTGACGTGTTTCGTGATGCTTCTTATCAAAGTGAAATATTCCCTTTAAGGTTTAATATATATATATATATATATATATATATATATATATATATATATATATATATATATATATATATATATATATATATATATATATATATATATATATATATATATATATATGTCGTACCTAGTAGCCAGAACGCACTTATCGGCCTACTATGCAAGGCCCGATTTGCCTAATAAGCCAAGTTTTCCTGAATTAATATATTTTCTCTAATTTTTTTCTTATGAAATGATAAATCTACCCATTTCATTATGTATGAGGTCAATTTTCTTTTATTGGAGTTTAAATTAACGTAGATATATGACCAAACCTAACCAACCCTACCTAACCTAACCTAACCTATCTTTATAGGTTAGGTTAGGTTAGGTAGCCGAAAAAGTTAGGTTAGGTTAGGTTAGGTAGGTTAGGTAGTCGAAAAACAATTAATTCATGAAAACTTGGCTTATTAGGCAAATTGGGCCGTGCATAGTAGGCTGATAAGTGAGTTCTGGCTACTAGGTACGACATATATATATATATATATATATATATATATATATATATATATATATATATATATATATGTATATATATGTCGTACCTAGTAGCCAGAACGCACTTCTCAACCTACTATGCAAGGCCCGATTTGCCTAATAAGCCGAGTTTTCATGAATTAATTGTTTTTCGACTACCTAACCTACCTATCCTAACCTAACCTAACTTTTTCGGCTACCTAACCTAACCTAACCTATAAAGATAGGTTAGGTTAGGTTAGGTAGGGTTGGTTAGGTTCGGTCATATATCTACGTTAATTTTAACTCCAATAAAAAAACATTGACTTCATACATAATGAAATAGGTAGCTTTATCATTTCATAAGAAAAAAATTAGGGAAAATATATTAATTCAGGAAAACTTGGCTTATTAGGCAAATCGGGCCTTGCATAGTAGGCTGAGAAGTGCGTTCTGGCTACTAGCTACGATATATATATATATATATATATATATATATATATATATATATATATATATATATATATATATATATTATATATATATATATATATATATTAGTATATTTTGGTAGCAGTCTTTCCTGTAGACATATATTATTAAATATGACCGAAAAAGTAAGATTAATAATTCTAACACGAATTTTCTCAATCTTTTGTACATTACGCTTCACTGTTGGAGGTAAATCAAAAATCAATTCTCCAAAATTCATTTTTATTTCTAGTCTGACGCGACACGGGCGCGTTTCGTAATACTTATTACATTTTCAAAGACTTTAGTTCACAAATACACAACTGAATAGAACTTACGTATCTCCGATTTTATATCTTCATTTGAGTGAGGTGGGAGGGGTGATATGGCATTAACACAAGACAGAACAAGAGGGGATATTAATAGGGTATTAAAAGTATCAACACAAGACAGAACACAAACAATGGGTATTGAATAGAAGTGTTTGTAGAAAGCCTATTGGTCCATATTTCTTGATGCTTCTATATTGGAGCGGAGTCTTGAGGTGGGTAGAATATAGTTGTGCAATAATTGGCTGTTGATTGCTGGTGTTGACTTCTTGATGTGTAGTGCCTCGCAAACGTCAAGCCGCCTGCTATCGCTGTATCTATCGATGATTTCTGTGTTGTTTACTAGGATTTCTCTGGCGATGGTTTGGTTGTGGGAAGAGATTATATGTTCCTTAATGGAGCCCTGTTGCTTTTGCATCGTTAAACGCCTAGAAAGAGATGTTGTTGTCTTGCCTATATACTGGGTTTTTTGGAGCTTACAGTCCCCAAGTGGGCATTTGAAGGCATAGACAACGTTAGTCTCTTTTAAAGCGTTCTGTTTTGTGTCTGGAGAGTTTCTCATGAGAAGGCTGGCCGTTTTTCTGGTTTTATAGTAAATCGTCAGTTGTATCCTCTGATTTTTGTCTGTAGGGATAACGTTTCTATTAACAATATCTTTCAGGACCCTTTCCTCTGTTTTATGAGCTGTGGAAAAGAAGTTCCTGTAAAATAGTTTAATAGGGGGTATAGGTGTTGTGTTAGTTGTCTCTTCAGAGGTTGCATGGCTTTTCACTTTCCTTCTTATGATGTCTTCTATGAAACCATTGGAGAAGCCGTTATTGACTAGGACTGCCTTACCCTACAGAGTTCTTCGTCGACTTGCTTCCATTCTGAGCTGTGGCTGAGAGCACGGTCGACATATGCGTTAACAACACTCCTCTTGTACCTGTCAGGGCAGTCGCTGTTGGCATTTAGGCACATTCCTATGTTTGTTTCCTTAGTGTAGACTGCAGTGTGGAAACCTCCGCCCTTTTCCATGACTGTTACATCTAGAAAGGGCAGCTTCCCATCCTTTTCCATCTCGTAAGTGAAACGCAGCACGGAACTCTGCTCAAATGCCTCCTTCAGCTCCTGCAGATGTCTGACATCAGGTACCTGTGTAAAAATGTCGTCAACATACCTGCAGTATATGGCCGGTTTCAAGTTCATGTCGACTAAGACTTTTTGCTCGATGGTACCCATGTAGAAGTTTACAAACAGGACACCTAGGGGAGAACCCATGGCGACCCCATCTACTTGCTTATACATGCGCCCATCCGAGCTCAAGAAGGGTGCCTCTTTAGTACAAGCTTGGAGTAGTTTCCTCAGAATATTTTCTGGCATGTCAAGAGGAGTACAGGCTGGATCACGATACACTCTGTCGGCTATCATTCCGATTGTCTCGTCCACAGGTACGTTGGTAAACAGCGATTCTACGTCCAACGAGGCTCTTATCCCTGTGGCCCGTGTGCCCCGCAGTAAGTCAACAAATTCCTTTGGAGACTTCAGGCTGAAGGCGCAAGGAACATAAGGAGTCAGCAGGCCGTTGAGTCGCTTCGCCAGTCTGTACGTGGGTGTGGGTATCTGGCTAATGATTGGCCGAAGTGGGTTTCCAGGCTTGTGCGTCTTGACATTTCCATACGCATATCCAGGTTTATATTCCCCAATGATCTTTGGCAGGTGGAGTCCGGATTTCTTGGCGTTCACAGTTTCGATCAGTTTGTTGACCTTTGCTTTTAATTCGGCTGTAGTGTCCTTCGTTACCCTTTGGAACTTAGTTTGGTCAGAGAGTATGATGTTCATTTTCGCCAGATATTCGTCTTTTTTAAGAATGACATATATTGGCGACTTGTCACCTCTCCTGACAACTATCTCCTTGTTCTCACGAAGGCTTTTAGCTGCCGCTTTAAGCTCGGGGGACAGTATGGTGCTTCTGTAGTTGCCTCGATTCTTTCCTCCTTCTGCAATAAGTTCTGCTTGTAAGGTATCTTTGGTAGTGACCTTCTTTTGTGTCTCGAGGTCGAATATGTCGTCCAACAGAATTTCCAACTCTACTTTCCGGGCCATCTCACTCGGTCTGGACATAACATGACAGTTTATGCCCAGATTTAGGAGAGTGACTTGGTCCTCAGTGAGGTTAATTCCTGCAAGGTTCAGGAAGCCATCTCTTGGTCGTGGAATGGAGGACCAAGCAATTATATATGGAGGACCTTTGGCAATTCCACGACCAAGAGATGGCTTCCTGAACCAAGTTTTCATGAATTAATTGTTTTTCGACTACCTAACCTACCTAACCTAACCTAACCTATAAAGATAGGTTACGTTAGGTTAGGTAGGGTTGGTTAGGTTCGGTCATATATCTACGTTAATTTTAACTCAAATAAAAAAAAATTGACCTCATACATAATGAAATGGGTAGCTTTATCATTTCATAAGAAAAAAATTTGAGAAAATATATTAATTCATGAAAACTTGGCTTATTAGGCAAATCGGGCCTCGCATAGTAGGCTGAGAAGTGCATTCTGGCTACTAGGTACAACATATATATATATATATATATATATATATATATATATATATATATATATATATATATATATATATATATATGTCGTACCTAGTAGCCAGAACTCACTTTTATGCCTACTATTCAAGGCCCGATTTGCCTAATAAGCCAAGTTTTCATGAATTAATTGTTTTTCGTCTACCTAACCTACCTAACCTAACCTAACCTAACATTTTCGGCTACCTAACCTAACCTAACCTATAAAGATAGGTTAGGTTAGGTTAGGTAGGGTTGGTTAGGTTCGGTCATATATCTACGTTAATTTTAACTCCAATAAAACAAAATTGACCTCATACATAGAGAAAAGGGTTGCTTTATCATTTCATAAGAAAAAAATTAGAGAAAATATAATTATTCAGGAAAACTTGGCTTATTAGGCAAATCGGGCCTTGCATAGTAGGCTGAGAAGTGCGTTCTGGCTACTAGGTACGACATATATATATATATATATATACATATATATATGTCGTTCCTAGTAGCCAGAACGCACTTCTCGGCCTACTATGCAAGGCCCGATTTGCCTAATAAGCCAAGTTTTCCTGAATTAATATATTATCTCTATTTTTTTTCTTATGAAATGATAAAGCTACCCATTTCATTATGTATAAGGTCAATTTTTTTTATTGGAGTTAAAATGAACGTAGATATATGACCGAACCTAACCAACCCTACCTAACCTAACCTAACCTATCTTAATACGTTAGGTTAGGTTAGGTAGCCGAAAAAGTTAGGTTAGGTTAGGTTAGGTAGGTTAGGTTGTCGAAAAACAATTAATTCATGAAAACTTGGCTTATTAGGCAAATTGGGCCTTGCATAGTAGGCTGAGAAGTGCGTTCTGGCTACTAGGTACGACATATATATATATATATATATATATATATATATATATATATATATATATATATATATATATATGTCGTACCTAATAGCCAGAACGCACTTCTCAGCCTACTATGCAAGGCCCGATTTGCCTAATAAGCCAAGTTTTCATGAATTATTGTTTTTTCGTCTACCTAACCTACCTAACCTAACCTAACCTAGCTTTTTTTGGCTACCTAACCTAACCTTACCTATAAATATAGGTTAGGTTAGGTTAGGTAGGGTTGGTTAGGTTCGGTCATATATCTACGTTAATTTTAACTCCAATAAAAAAAAATTGACCTCATACATAGAGAAAAGGGTTGCTTTATCATTTCATAAGAAAAAAAATATAGTAAATATATTAATTCAGGAAAACTTGGCTTATTAGGCAAATCGGGCCTTGAATAGTAGGCTGAGAAGTGAGTTCTGGCTACTAGGTACGACATATATATATATATATATATATATGTCGTACCTAGTAGACAGAACGCACTTCTCATCCTACTATGTAAGGCCCGATTTGCCTAATAAGCCAAGTTTTCCTGAATTATTATATTTTCTCAAATTTTTTTCTTATGAAATGATAAAGGCCTTGCATACTAGGCCGAGAAGTGCATTCTGGCTATTAGGTACGACATATATATATATATATATATATATATATATATATATATATATATATATATATATATATATATATATATGTCGTACCTAGTAGCCAGAACGCACTTGTCAGCCTACTATGCAAGGCCCGATTTGCCTAATAAGCCAAGTTTTCCTGAATTAATATATTTTCTCTAATTTTTTGCTTATGGAAATGATAAAGCTACCCATTTGATTATGTATGAGGTAAATTTTTTTTTATTGGAGTTAAAATTAACGTAGATATATGACCGAACCAAACCAACCCTACCTAACCTAACCTATCTTTATAGGTTAGGTTAGGTTAGGTAGCTGAAAAAGTTAGGTTAGGTTAGGTAGGTTAGGTAGTCGAAAACAATTTATTCATGAAAACTTGGCTTATTAGGCAAATCGGGCCTTGCATAGTAGGCTGAGAAGTGCGTTCTGGCTACTAGGTACGACATATATACATATATACATATAACTGAAAACTCACACCCCAGAAGTGACTCGAACCCATACTGCCAGGAGCAACGCAACTGGTATGTACAGGGACGCCTTAATCCGCTTGACAATCACGACAAGACAAGCGGATTAAGGCGTCCCTGTACATACCAGTTGCGTTGCTCCTGGCAGTATGGGTTCGAGTCACTTCTGGGGTGTGAGTTTTCAGTTGTATATAGTCCTGGGGACCATTCAGGCTTGTTTGCATATATACATATATATATATATATATATATATATATATATATATATATATATATATATATATATATATATATATATATATATATATATATATATATATATATATATGTCGTACCTAGTAGCCAGAACTCACTTCTCAGCCTACTATTCAAGGCCCGATTTGCCTAATAAGCCAAGTTTTCCTGAATTAATATATATACTATAATTTTTTTCTTATGAAATGATAAAGCTACCCTTTTCACTATGTATGAGGTCAATTTTTTTTATTTGAGTTAAAATTAACGTAGATATATGACCGAACCTAACCAACCCTACCTAACCTAACCTAACCTATCTTTATAGGTTAGGTTAGGTTAGGTAGCCGAAAAAGTTAGGTTAGGTTAGGTTAGGTAGGTTAGGTTGTCGTAAAACAATTAATTCATGAAAACTTGGCTTATTAGGCAAATCGGGCCTTGCATAGTAGGCTGAGAAGTGAGTTCTGGCTACTAGGTACGATATATATATATATATATATATATATATATATATATATATATATATATATATATATATATATATATATATATATATATATATATATATATATATATATATATATAGGGAGAGGCCTAGGGGACGGACGTGTGGCGGAGGAGCTGCTGCCTTCTCAGCCATTACCCTGAGACATCTTGGCCTCACCGTACCAAGACTCAACCATATTCACCGTGAATACACCAAGCAGACGTGGGAGTGGCCGGAAGTGCCTTCGGTGTACCATCTATGTAAAAACTTATCAAAACAGGTGGGTTGGCAGTGTGGAGTCATGGAGGCTGGAGTGAGGGGCCAGGATGGACCCTGCAGGCCTCCCATAGTGAGGGGAGGTGGGGGGTGAGTGAGGGGTGTTGTGTGGTCAGGAGAGAGAGGTGGGGGTTACGCGTGTGCCAAACAGTGTTTTGTGTTTTTCTATTTTAAAAGTTTTGCTGAACAAGTTACGTTGTCAGCGATAATTGGCGCAAAATATCTATCATATTGTGAGTACATCACACGTGCAGTGAGTCAGATTACAAGTGTGTGATTCATTCATTATTGTGCAGTGATATACGGGGAAATTATACCAGTGTTAGTGTCGCCCTGACCCCCGCCCCCACCCAGCGCCCAGGCCGGGAAGTGCCTGCTCTCCCCCTCCTACCCACCCAACCACGTCGCCTCCCCAACCACGAGGCCACCTTGCCACCCGCCCATAGAAGCCGGGAGGCTCCCATGTGTGTCTACGCTACCCACCCACCCAATGTATACCCACATATTGTGTAGTGGGTGTATACCCACACTTTGTATAGAGGTGGTATATGTATCACCACTCACCTGAGTAGTAAGTGCCACGGCCAGCTGATCACCCCCCCCCAGCCTCCAACCGCCGCCCACCCTCCAGTCTCCACCCGCCGTCCACCTTCCCGCCCAGCGCCAGCCCAGCGCCAGCCCAGCGCCCGCCCATGTCGCAGCTCCCAACAGATAGCAAGGCTTCTCCAAGCCAAGATGAGTTATAAAACAGGGGTAGACAAGGTAGATGTCAGAGGTGTGACCGGGTATGCTATATCCGGTTGAGTGACGATAATGTGCGCATTCATTACCACAACGGAGCCAGGTGTTTGGGTTCTGGGCGCCCTCCCAGGGAGAACACCAATCAACAGCCCACACCGCCCGTAAGGCAAAACACCTCCCAGACCTTCATTCCCACAGAAAATTTATTAAAAGCTATCAAAGCAACATCGGCCAGAACCTTGCAACACATCCCTAAAGCAGCCCGCCCCCATGCAGCAGCCAAATTATCTGCCTCCTGAGAAAGGTCAACGACTCTCCTGGAACGACCCAAGCATGGCACAACCTCCTAATGTTTGGCAACATATGTCTAGCCACCCCTGCAAGGAGAGACAAAACCTTAGCTGCCTCAGTCATCAAAGCTATAAATGATTTTCCCAGGGAGGACAACCAGGTGCGCCTTCCCACTCGCGCGAGAAACACCCACGGCAGGAAGAGCAACAGTGGCATATCCGAGACATCAAAAATCAGAACATCAGTCACCAAGAAAATAGAAGAAGGAAACACTATTGGCGCAATACGAGTCATCACCAGTGAGGACTCAATTGCCGACAGAGATGCCGCAACAGCTCAAGCCCTAAGGGAGAAACACCCACCCAGGGCTCCGCGTGAGGACGACATTGTACAAGTGGGAGCTACCGGAGCGGAATCTCTCTGGGTGGCTGAATCTGTGGTCCATAAAGCAGCCATGTCCTTCCCTACAGGATCAGCAGGTGGGTTCACAGGACTAAAACCCAACCACCTCAAGCAAATGCTCAACCCTGCACTGGGTGACATTGCAAAGAACCTCTTGGTGGAACTAACCAGATTCACCAACACATGTCTAGCTGGCAACATACCAGCGTCCATAAGACCTATCTTTTTTGGAGCATCTCTCTGTGCTCTAAAGAAAAAGGATGGAGGGATCAGGCCAATAGCTGTGGGCAATTCTCTCCGGCGTCTCGTCGCAAAGGCAGCTGCAAGAACAGTTAGTGATGCAGCGGCCAACATGCTGAAGCCAAAACAGCTCGGGTTTGGCATTCCACAAGGGTGTGAGGCGGCAGCCCATGCAGCTCGAGCCTTCATCGCCAACATCACAGACGAAAAGGCCCTTATCAAGCTAGATTTCAAAAATGCCTTCAATTTGGTGCGGAGGGATGCTGTACTCCGTGCGGTTCAGTCATTTCCCTTCCCTCTACCCTTTTGTACATTCATGCTACAGTATGGATCTTAAGCTACTTTTTGGCGAACATGAAATTGACTCGCGAGAAGGCATCCAACAGGGTGACCCCCTCGCTCCTCTCCTTTTCTGCTTAGTCATCAAACAAGTCACAGAGGTCCTGTCCAGCGAGCTTAACATCTGGTTCTTGGATGATGGTACCCTAGCTGGTTCCCAAGACTCCCTCCTGGAGGACATCAGAAAAATCCAGGAGCAAGGTGCAGTTTTAGGCCTCACCCTGAACCCTTCTAAATGTGAAATAATATGTTCCAACCAGGGCATCGTAGAGAGAATAGAGGGTCTTCTGCCAAATATCCATAAAACTAAACCTGAAGACAGCACACTCCTAGGAGCTCCCCTGGGGTTGAAAGCCATCGATGAGGTCCTTGATAAGAAAATCGCCGACCTTAAGAGGATGGATGGGAGGATTGAGGATATTGATGCTCATGATGCACTCTACCTCATCACCAGATGTCTGTCCCTCCCCAGGTTAACCTACTTTCTGAGGTGTTCACCATCTTACAGTAGCCAAAAACTAAGTGAGTATGACCGGTTACTGAAATCAATGCTAGAAAAAGCCCTTAACCTCTCTCTCGATGACCTACAGTGGAAACAAGCCTCTCTTCCCGTAAGACTTGGGGGCCTCGGAGTTCGAACAGCCACGCAAATCGCTGTTCCAGCCTTCCTGTCCTCCTTATCAGCATCCGACGACCTTGTGAAGGAAATTCTACCTGCCCACATACATCAGCTGGCAGGTGTACATGATCCCAATTTCACACGCTGTGCCACAGAGTGGGCCTCTCGTGCAGGCCAATCACCTCAACCACCATCCCCAAAATCCTACAAGCAATCCATCTGGGATGGTCCCATTGTAGACCAAGTTGCTGCAGAGTGCCTGGGTGCTGCAACAACACAACACGACATTGCTCGCCTCACAGCAGTAGCAGCACCACATGCAGGGGATTTCCTGTTAGCAACCCCAATGTCGGCAACTGGCACGCGTCTCACACCACACGCCCTCCGAATTGCTGTGGCCCTCCGCCTTGCTGCCCCAATCCACACCAGATATAGGTGTATTTGCGGCGAGGTGGTGGCTGACAGGTACGGTCACCATGGCCTACTCTGCCAAAGCACAGGGGGATGGCACTCGAGGCACAGTGAAGTTAACGACATCATCAAGAGGAGCCTCACCACAGCTGGATGCCCAGCTGAAAGAGAGCCCCGTTACCTAACGCCCCGTTACCTAACGCCCCGTAACTCTGATGCTCTTATTGGTCGCCCGGATGGTATCACAGTGAACCCCTGGAAGAATGGCAAGCAGTTGGTATGGGACTACACGTGCGTATCAACCCTGGCTAACACCTACATTAACCTCAGTGTTGCACAACCAGGTGGCGCTGCCACCCACAGGGAAGCAGCCAAATCCCGTAAGTATAGAGAACTGGATCACCACTACAATTTTGTCCCCATTGCTTCTGAGACGCTCGGCGCCTGGGGTAAAAGTGCTACCAGTTTTTTGAAGGAACTGGGTTCTAGGCTCATTGAAACAACAAGGGACCCGAGAGCTGCAAGCTTTCTTTTCCAGCGCCTCAGTGTGGCGATACAGAGGGGAAATGCGCACTGCATCCAGGGTTCCTGCCCGCCATCTGAGGAGCTGGAGGAACTCGACAACCTATGACAACCATCTTTGTAACCCATATGTAACTCCTTTTTTGTAACAAAGTTCAAAGAAAGTAAATATATATGTGTACATACAAAAGAATGGGGGTGGTAGGAGAAGATAATATTAGTGTTCAGTGAGAAACCACAAGGTCTCCTCTGAATACTTTTTATTTTCTTCTCCGAGGCTATGGGTCCCCACATTGGCACCAGAGGTGGTACCCTCACAAACTTTTATATTATATATATATATATATATATATATATATATATATATATATATATATATATATATATATATATATATATATATATATATATATATATATATATATATATATATACTACTGGGCCTGACTCATGGAATGCAATATTCATAAAGAAATGTAAAGTACCAGTAGCGAGAGCACTCAGCGTAATATGGAGAAAGAGCCTGGATACAGGGGAGATACCAGCAGCACTTAAATCTGCAGATATAGCTCCGTTGCACAAGGGGGGGAGTAAAGCCTTGGCAAAAAATTATAGGCCAGTTGCACTAACATCACACATAATAAAAGTGTTTGAAAGAGTGATTAGGAATCAAATTTCTAGTTTTATGGAAAACAATGAATTGCACAATCCAGGACAACATGGATTTAGAGCGGGAAGATCCTGTCTGTCACAGTTACTCAACCACTATGACAAAATCACAGAAGCCCTAGAAGAAAAGCAAAATGCAGATGTTGTATACACAGACTTTGCAAAGGCGTTCGACAAATGTGACCATGGGGTGATAGCTCACAAAATGAGGTCAATGGGAATAACTGGAAAAGTAGGACGCTGGATACTCAATTTCCTGTCGAACAGAACACAAAGAGTAACAGTCAATCAGATAAAATCGAGTCCAAGCGATGTTAAAAGCTCTGTACCTCAAGGTACAGTCCTTGCACCGCTACTGTTCCTTATTCTCATATCTGATATAGACAAAAATACACGTCACAGCTTCGTGTCGTCCTTTGCAGATGACACAAAAATCAGCATGAAAATTACCTCTGCTGAAGACATTGAAAAACTACAAGCAGATGTCAACAAAGTTTTTGATTGGGCAGCAGAAAATAACATGATGTTTAACAGTGATAAATTTCAGGTACTCAGGTACGGCAAAAATGAGGATCTGAAACATAATACAGGGTACAAAACACAATCGAATCTTCCCATAGTAGAAAAACAGCATGTAAAGGATTTAGGAATAATGATGTCCGACGATCTAACGTTTAGGGAGCATAACCAAGCAAATATCGCGTCAACCAGAAAAATGATCGGATGGATTACGAGAACTTTCAAATCCAGGGATCCCATCACAATGGTTGTACTCTTCAAGTCACTTGTGTTGTCCCGTCTCGAGTACTGCTCAGTACTCACTTCCCCCTTCAGAGCAGGAGAGATTGCTGAAATAGAGGGAATACAGAGAACATATACGGCACGCATAGACGCGATAAAACACCTAAATTATTGGGATCGTCTCAAAGCTCTCCAAATGTACTCTCTAGAAAGGAGACGAGAGAGATACCAAATAATATACACATGGAAAATACTGGAGGGTCAGGTCCCAAATCTACACAGTAAAATAACAACGTACTGGAGTGAACGATATGGAAGAAAATGCAAGATTGAACCTGTGAAGAGCAGAGGTGCCATAGGCACAATCAGAGAGCACTGTATAAACATCAGGGGTCCGCGGTTGTTCAACGTCCTCCCAGCGAGCATAAGAAATATTGCCGGAACAACCGTGGACATCTTCAAGAGAAAACTGGACGATTTTCTAAGAGAAGTTCCGGATCAGCCGGGCTGTGGTGGGTACGTGGCCCTGCGGGCCGCTCCAAGCAACAGCCTGGTGGACCAAACTCTCACAAGTCGAGCCTGGCCTCGGGCCGGGCTTGGGGAGTAGAAGAACTCCCAGAACCCCATCAACCAGGTATCAACCAGGTATATGTCGTACCTAGTAGCCAGAACGCACTTCTCATCCTACTATGCAAGGCCGGATTTGCCTAATAAGCCAAGTTTTCATAAATTAATTGTTTTTCGACTTTCTAACCTACCTAACCTAATCTAACCTTACTTTTTCGGCTACCTAATCTAACCTAACCTATAAAGATAGGTTAGGTTAGGTTAGGTAGGGTTGAATAGGTTCGGTCATATATCTACGTTAATTTTAAATTCAATAAAAAAAAATTGACCTCATACACAATGAAATGGGTAGCTTTATCATTTCATAAGAAAAAAAATTGAGAAAATATATTAATTCAGGAAAACTTGGCTTATTAGGCAAATCGGGCCTTGCATAGCAGGCTGAGTACGACGTTCTGGCTACTAGGTACAACATATATATATATATATATATATATATATATATATATATATATATATATATATATATATATATATATTAGTATATTTTGGTAGCAGTCTTTCCTGTAGACATATTTTATTAAATATGACCGAAAAAGTAAGATTAATAATTCTAACACGAATTTTCTCAATCTTTCGTACATTATGCTTCACTGTTGGAGGTAAATCAAAAATCACTTCTCCAAAATTCATGTTTATTTCTAGTCTGACGCGACACGGGCGCGTTTCGTAAAACTTATTACATTTTCAAAGACTTCACAAATACACAACTGATTAAAACTTGCATTTCCCTGATTTTATATCTACTTTTGAGTGAGGTGGGAAGGGTGATGTGGCATTACATTTGAGTGAGGTGGGAAGGATGATGTGGCATTAGAGGATATTAATAGGGTATTAAAAGTATCAACACAAGACAGAACACGAAACAATGGATATTGAATAGAAGTGTTTGTAGAAAGCCTATTGGTCCATATTTCTTGATGCTTCTATATTGGAGCGGAGTCTTGAGGTGGGTAGAATATAGTTGTGCAATAATTGGCTGTTGATTGCTGGTGTTGACTTCTTGATGTGTAGTGCCTCGCAAACGTCAAGCCGCCTGCTATCGCTGTATCTATCGATGATTTCTGTGTTGTTTACTAGGATTTCTCTGGCGATGGTTTGGTTATGGGAAGAGATTATATGTTCCTTAATGGAGCCCTGTTGTTTATGCATCGTTAAACGCCTAGAAAGAGATGTTGTTGTCTTGCCTATATACTGGGTTTTTTGGAGCTTACAGTCCCCAAGTGGGCATTTGAAGGCATAGACGACGTTAGTCTCTTTTAAAGCGTTCTGTTTCGTGTCTGGAGAGTTTCTCATGAGTAGGCTGGCCGTTTTTCTGGTTTTATAGTAAATCGTCAGTTGTATCCTCTGATTTTTGTCTGTAGGGATAACGTTTCTATTAACAATATCTTTCAGGACCCTTTCCTCTGTTTTATGAGCTGTGGAAAAGAAGTTCCTGTAAAATAGTCTAATAGGGGGTATAGGTGTTGTGTTAGTTGTCTCTTCAGAGGTTGCATGGCTTTTCACTTTCCTTCTTATGATGTCTTCGATGAAACCATTGGAGAAGCCGTTATTGACTAGAACCTGCCTTACCCTACAGAGTTCTTCGTCGACTTGCTTCCATTCTGAGCTGTGGCTGAGAGCACGGTCGACGTATGCGTTAACAACACTCCTCTTGTACCTGTCAGGGCAGTCGCTGTTGGCATTTAGGCACATTCCTATGTTTGTTTCCTTTGTGTAGACTGCAGTGTGGAAACCTCCGCCCTTTTCCATGACTGTTACATCTAGAAAAGGCAGCTTCCCATCCTTTTCCGTCTCGTAAGTGAAACGCAGCACGGAACTCTGCTCAAATGCCTCCTTCAGCTCCTGCAGATGTCTGACATCAGGTACCTGTGTAAAAATGTCGTCAACATACCTGCAGTATATGGCCGGTTTCAAGTTCATGTCGACTAAGACTTTTTGCTCGATGGTACCCATGTAGAAGTTTGCAAACAGGACACCTAGGGGAGAACCCATAGTGACCCCATCTACTTGCTTATACATATGCCCATCCGGGCTCAAGAAGGGTGCCTCTTTAGTACAAGCTTGGAGTAGTTTCCTCAGAATACTTTCTGGCATGTCAAGAGGAGTACAGGCTGGATCACGATACACTCTGTCGGCTATCATTCCGATTGTCTCGTCCACAGGTACGTTGGTAAACAGCGATTCTACGTCCAACGAGGCTCTTATCCCTGTGGCCCGTGCGCCCCGCAGTAAGTCCACAAATTCCTTTGGAGACTTCAGGCTGAAGGCGCAAGGAACATAAGGAGTCAGCAGGCCGTTGAGTCGCTTTGCCAATCTGTACGTGGGTGTGGGTATCTGGCTAATGATTGGCCGAAGTGGGTTTCCAGGCTTGTGCGTCTTGACATTTCCATACGCATATCCAGGTTTATATTCCCCAATGATCTTTGGCAGGTGGAGTCCGGATTTCTTGGCGTTCACAGTTTCGATCAGTTTGTTGACCTTTGCTTTTAATTCGGCTGTAGTGTCCTTCGTTACCCTTTGGAACTTAGTTTGGTCAGAGAGTATGATGTTCATTTTCGCCAGATATTCGTCTTTTTTAAGAATGACATATATTGGCGACTTGTCACCTCTCCTGACAACTATCTCCTTGTTCTCGCGAAGGCTTTTAGCTGCCGCTCTAAGCTCGGGGGACAGTATGGTGCTTCTGTAGTTGCCTCGATTCTTTCCTCCTTCTGCAATAAGTTCTGCTTGTAAGGTATCTTTGGTAGTGACCTTCTTTTGTGTCTCGAGGTCGAATATGTCGTCCAACAGAATTTCCAACTCCACTTTCCGGGCCATTTCACTCGGTCTGGACATAACATGACAGTTTATGCCCAGATTTAGGAGAGTGACTTGGTCCTCAGTGAGGTTAATTCCTGCAAGGTTCAGGAAGCCATCTCTTGGTCGTGGAATTGCCATAGGTCCTCCATATAATGTTGTTAGTTTCTTGATAATCCTTGTTTCAGTGCTGAGGTGATGTTGGTCTGTGAGGATGTCGAGGTGTTGTTCAATGCGGGTACGGATACTATGGTCGATGTTGCTATTTCTCCACTCGTTTGTAGCATGAAGTAGTTGCGTTTTTTTTTTTTTTTCAAATCAAAAACAAAAAAACGATGAAAAAAAACGATTTTTGTCTTTGATGAAATCAAAGACAAAAAAACGCAACTACTTCATGCTACAAACGAGTGGAGAAATAGCAACATCGACCATAGTATCCGTACCCGCATTGAACAACACCTCGACATCCTCACAGACCAACATCACCTCAGCACTGAAACAAGGATTATCAAGAAACTAACAACATTATATGGAGGACCTATGGCAATTCCACGACCAAGAGATGGCTTCCTGAACCTTGCAGGAATTAACCTCACTGAGGACCAAGTCACTCTCCTAAATCTGGGCATAAACTGTCATGTTATGTCCAGACCGAGTGAAATGGCCCGGAAAGTGGAGTTGGAAATTCTGTTGGACGACATATTCGACCTCGAGACACAAAAGAAGGTCACTACCAAAGATACCTTACAAGCAGAACTTATTGCAGAAGGAGGAAAGAATCGAGGCAACTACAGAAGCACCATACTGTCCCCCGAGCTTAGAGCGGCAGCTAAAAGCCTTCGCGAGAACAAGGAGATAGTTGTCAGGAGAGGTGACAAGTCGCCAATATATGTCATTCTTAAAAAAGACGAATATCTGGCGAAAATGAACATCATACTCTCTGACCAAACTAAGTTCCAAAGGGTAACGAAGGACACTACAGCCGAATTAAAAGCAAAGGTCAACAAACTGATCGAAACTGTGAACGCCAAGAAATCCGGACTCCACCTGCCAAAGATCATTGGGGAATATAAACCTAGATATGCGTATGGAAATGTCAAGACGCACAAGCCTGGAAACCCACTTCGGCCAATCATTAGCCAGATACCCACACCCACGTACAGATTGGCAAAGCGACTCAACGGCCTGCTGACTCCTTATGTTCCTTGCGCCTTCAGCCTGAAGTCTCCAAAGGAATTTGTGGACTTACTGCGGGGCGCACGGGCCACAGGGATAAGAGCCTCGTTGGACGTAGAATCGCTGTTTACCAACGTACCTGTGGACGAGACAATCGGAATGATAGCCGACAGAGTGTATCGTGATCCAGCCTGTACTCCTCTTGACATGCCAGAAAGTATTCTGAGGAAACTACTCCAAGCTTGTACTAAAGAGGCACCCTTCTTGAGCCCGGATGGGCATATGTATAAGCAAGTAGATGGGGTCGCTATGGGTTCTCCCCTAGGTGTCCTGTTTGCAAACTTCTACATGGGTACCACCGAGCAAAAAGTCTTAGTCGACATGAACTTGAAACCGGCCATATACTGCAGGTATGTTGACGACATTTTTACACAGGTACCTGATGTCAGACATCTGCAGGAGCTGAAGGAGGCATTTGAGCAGAGTTCCGTGCTGCGTTTCACTTACGAGACGGAAAAGGATGGGAAGCTGCCTTTTCTAGATGTAACAGTCATGGAAAAGGGCGGAGGTTTCCACACTGCAGTCTACACAAAGGAAACAAACATAGGAATGTGCCTAAATGCCAACAGCGACTGCCCTGACAGGTACAAGAGGAGTGTTGTTAACGCATACGTCGACCGTGCTCTCAGCCACAGCTCAGAATGGAAGCAAGTCGACGAAGAACTCTGTAGGGTAAGGCAGGTTCTAGTCAATAACGGCTTCTCCAATGGTTTCATCGAAGACATCATAAGAAGGAAAGTGAAAAGCCATGCAACCTCTGAAGAGACAACTAACACAACACCTATACCCCCTATTAGACTATTTTACAGGAACTTCTTTTCCACAGCTCATAAAACAGAGGAAAGGGTCCTGAAAGATATTGTTAATAGAAACGTTATCCCTACAGACAAAAATCAGAGGATACAACTGACGATTTACTATAAAACCAGAAAAACGGCCAGCCTACTCATGAGAAACTCTCCAGACACGAAACAGAACGCTTTAAAAGAGACTAACGTCGTCTATGCCTTCAAATGCCCACTTGGGGACTGTAAGCTCCAAAAAACCCAGTATATAGGCAAGACAACAACATCTCTTTCTAGGCGTTTAACGATGCATAAACAACAGGGCTCCATTAAGGAACATATAATCTCTTCCCATAACCAAACCATCGCCAGAGAAATCCTAGTAAACAACACAGAAATCATCGATGGATACAGCGATAGCAGGCGGCTTGACGTTTGCGAGGCACTACACATCAAGAAGTCAACACCAGCAATCAACAGCCAATTATTGCACAACTATATTCTACCCACCTCAAGACTCCGCTCCAATATAGAAGCATCAAGAAATATGGACCAATAGGCTTTCTACAAACACTTCTATTCAATATCCATTGTTTCGTGTTCTGTCTTGTGTTGATACTTTTAATACCCTATTAATATCCTCTAATGCCACATCATCCTTCCCACCTCACTCAAATGTAATGCCACATCACCCTTCCCACCTCACTCAAAAGTAGATATAAAATCAGGGAAATGCAAGTTCTAATCAGTTGTGTATTTGTGAAGCCTTTGAAAATGTAATAAGTTTTACGAAACGCGCCCGTGTCGCGTCAGACTAGAAATAAAAATGAATTTTGGAGAAGTGATTTTTGATTTACCTCCAACAGTGAAGCATAATGTACGAAAGATTGAGAAAATTCGTGTTAGAATTATTAATCTTACTTTTTCGGTCATATTTAATAAAATATATATATATATATATATATATGTCGTACCTAGTAGCCAGAACTCACTTCTCAGCCTATTATTCAAGGCCCGATTTGCCTAATAAGCCAAGTTTTCCTGAATTAATATATTTACTATAATTTTTTTCTTATGAAATGATAAAGCTACCCTTTTCACTATGTATGAGGTCAATTTTTTTTTATTGGAGTTAAAATTAACGTAGATATATGACCGAACCTAACCAACCCTACGTAACCTAACCTAACCTATATATATAGGTAAGGTTAGGTTAGGTAGCCAAAAAAAGCTAGGTTAGGTTAGGTTAGGTAGGTTAGGTAGACGAAAAAACATTAATTCATGAAAACTTGGCTTATTAGGCAAATCGGGCCTTGCATAGTAGGCTGAGAAGTGAGTTCTGGCTACTAGGTACGACATATATATATATATATATATATATATATATATATATATATATATATATATATATATATATATATATATGTCGTACCTAATAGCCAGAACGCACTTTTCAGCCAACTATGCATGGCCCAATTTGCCTAATAAGCCAAGTTTTCATGAATTAATGTTTTTTCGACTACCTAACCTACCTAACCTAACCTAACATAACTTTTTCTGCTACCTAACCTAACCTAACCGATAGAGATAGGTTAGGTTAGGTTAGGTAGGGTTGGTTAGGTTCGGTCATATATCTACGTTAATTTTAACTCCAATAAAAAAAAAGTGATCTCATACATAATGAAATGGATAGCTTTATCATTTCATAAGAAAAAAATTAGAAAAAATATAATAATTCAGGAAAACTTGGCTTATTAGGCAAATCGGGCCTTGCATAGTAGGCTGAGAAGTGCGTTCTGGCTATTAGGTACGACATATATATATATATGTCGTACCTAGTAGCCAGAACGTCGTACTCGGCCCACTATGCAAGGCTCGATTTGCCTAATAAGCCAAGTTTTCCTGAATTAATATATATTCTCTAATTTTTTTCTTATGAAATGATAAAGCTACCCATTTCATTATGTATGAGGTCAATTTTTTTATTGGAGTTAAAATTAACGTAGATATATGACCGAACCTAACCAACCCTACCTAACCTAACCTAACCTATCTTTATAGGTTAGTTTAGGTTAGGTAGCCGAAAAAGTTAGGTTAGGTTAGGTTAGGTTAGGTTAGGTAGGTTAGGTAGTCGAAAAACAATTAATTCATGAAAACTTGGCTTATTAGGCAAATCTGGCCTTGTATAGTAGTCTGAGAAGTGCGTTCTGGCTACTAGGTACGACATATATATACATATATATATATATATATGTCGTACCTAGTAGCCAGAATGCACTTCTCGGCCTGCTATGCAAGGCCCGATAAGCCTAATAAGCCAAGTTTTCCTGAATTAATATATTTTCTCAAATTTTGTTCTTATGAAATGACAAAGCTACCCATTTCATTATGTATGAGGTCACTTTTTTTTTTATTGGAGTTAAAATTAACATAGTTATATGACCGAACCTAACCAACCCTACCTAACCAACCCTACCTAACCTAACCTAACCTATCTTTATAGGTTAGGTTAGGTTAGGTAGCCAAAAAAGTTAGGTTAGGTTATGTTAGGTAGTCGAAAAACAATTAATTCATGAAAACTTTGCTTATTAGGCAAATCGGGCCTTGCATAGTAGGCTGAGAAGTGCGTTCTGGCTACTAGGTACGACATATATATATATATATATATATATATATATATATATATATATATATATATATATATATATATTATTAAATATGACAGAAAAAGTAAGATTAATAGTTCTAACACGAATTTTCTCAATCTTTCGTACATTTCTTTTCACTGTTGGAGGTAATTCAAAAATCAATTCTCCAAAATTCATTTTTATTTCTAGTCTGACGCGACACGAGCGCGTTTCGTAAAACTTATTACATTTTCAAAGACTTTAGTTTACAAATACACAACTGAATAGAACTTACACATCTCCGATTTTGTTTATATCTACATTTGAGTGAGGTGAATGGGGTGAGGTGGCATTAATAGGGTATTAATTTCATCAACACAAGACAGAACAAGAGGTGGTATTAATAGGGTATTAATTTCATCAACACAAGACAGAACATGAAACAATGGGTATTGAAATGGAAGTGATTGTAGAAAGACTTTTGGTCCATATTTCTTGATGCTTCTATATTGGAGCGGAGTCTTGAGGTGGGTAGAATATAGTTGTGCATTAATTGGCTGTTGATTGCTGGTGTTGACTTCTTAATGTGTAGTGCCTCGCAAACGTCAAGCCGCCTGCTATCGCTGTATCTATCGATGATTTCTGTGTTGTTTACTAGGATTTCTCTGGCGATGGTTTGGTTGTGGGAAGAGATTATATGTTCCTTAATGGAGCCCTGTTGTTTATGCATCGTTAAACACCTAGAAAGAGATGTTGTTGTCTTGCCTATATACTGGGTTTTTTGGAGCTTACAGTCCCCAAGTGGGCATTTGAAGGCATAGACGACGTTGGTCTCTTTTAAAGCGTTCTGCTCTGTGTCTGGAGAGTTTCTCATGAGTAGGCTGGCCGTTTTTCTGGTTTTATAGTAAATCGTCAGTTGTATCCTCTGATTTTTCTCTGTAGGGATAACGTTTCTACTGACAATATCTTTCAGGACCCTTTCCTCTGTTTTATGAGCTGTGGAAAAGAAGTTCCTGTAAAATAGTCTAATAGGGGGTATAGGTGTTGTGTTAGTGGTCTCTTCAGAGGTTGCATGGCGTTTCACTTTCCTTCTTATGATGTCTTCGACGAAACCATTGGAGAAGCCGTTGTTGACTAGGACCTGCCTTACCCTACAGAGTTCTTCGTCGACTTGCTTCCATTCTGAGCTGTGGCTTAGAGCACGGTCGACATATGCGTTAACAACACTCCTCTTGTACCTGTCTGGGCAGTCGCTGTTGGCATTTAGGCACATTCCTATGTTCGTTTCCTTAGTGTAGACTGCAGTGTGGAAACCTCCGCTCTTTTCCATGACTGTTACATCTAGAAAGGGCAGCTTCCCATCCTTTTCCATCTCGTAAGTGAAACGCAACACGGAACTCTGCTCAAATGCCTCCTTCAACTCCTGCAGATGTCTGACATCAAGTATCTGTGTAAAAATGTCGTCAACATACCTGCAGTATATGGCCGGTTTCAAGTTCATGTCGACTAAGACTTTTTGCTCGATGGTACCCATGTAGAAGTTTGCAAACAGGACACCTAGGGGAGAACCCATGGCGACCCCATCTACTTGCTTATACATGTGCCCATTCGGGCTCAAGAAGGGTGCCTCTTTAGTACAAGCTTGGAGTAGTTTCCTTAGAATATTTTCGGGTATGTCAAGAGTGCCATCATCCCGATGGCACTTTGATAGTAATCTTGGGCATAGTTATTTTATCAGATCACCTCCTTTTAATGGGGCCACATGAGCAACACAAATGCGAACAAGCCTGAATGGTCCTTAGGCATATATGCAACTGAAAACTCCAAACCCCAGAAGTGACTCGAACCCATACTGCCAGGTGCACTATGCAACTGGTTTACAGGAGACCTTAACCACTCGACCATCAGTGACCGTACAAAAGATGATGGTAGCCGAGGCTATTTGCCCATCATCCCCCCTCCCTGTCCAGCTCGTTGTTGCTCTGAGGGGGGCTTAGTAGGCAGCTGCCAGAAAGATGCTCCTTGGGACAGTCCTCTGTCCTTTTTTAGCCATGAGCTCCTGCTGCTGTTCTCTCCAATTGTGCTGGACGACTTTTCCTTTTCCTTTTATCGTTTCTCTCCCCCCCCCCCTCCCCTCTTTCCCCTTCTCATTGTCATTCCCCACCGACCTTTTGCCAGTTTTGATTCTTTTTTCGGCCTACTATTATTTTGACGTCTGGGCGTTTAGGGACGCATACTCTTGTACCCGTAAAAATTTAGTACCCAACGACTCAAGCGAGGGGACCCTTTAATTGTTAATCCTCCTTTCGTCACTGAACTCGATCTTGACGGACTGACGGTTCTTAAGGTTGCGTTTGAGGGGAGTATACTTACGTCGCACCCCTGGGGGGGGGGGGCCCTGACAAGATCGGTAACATGTTTCTTGTTGGGTGTCCTGCCTCTAATTGTGGCTCCGTGGTGGGTGTGGGGGCACATTCGTGAATGAAAGTCTTTCCTCGTTTTTATGTCAGATAATGTTCCTCTTGTTCCTTCTCAAGCTCGTGGGGCGCGCGACCAAGCCCCCGAGTCGGACTGTGTTGGAAGACCAGGCTCTGTAGCCCCCGCTGCATTGGTCCTCAACCTTGCTCCTTCTTTGACCTTCCTGACTAATCCCCTCAGCTCCCCTCCCTTCTGAGGTAGGGTCTAGTTCCCAGTCCTTAGTGGTGAACACCTTGATCCCTGGCATAACTCTGTCTCTCATTGTGACTACTGCGCCTTTTACCCCCTCTAACTCTGGGGGTTCTCAACGCCGTCCCTGCCACGGCGACCACACGCGCATGATTCCTTCCCATACTAATACTTACAACGCCTTGTTTGGTCCCGCTACATGGGCAAAATACTTTGATCTCCACCATCTGGATTCTACTCCTCCTGACGATTTTTCCCTCCATAGACACCTTGTTGATTTGGTAGATGCCTCTGTTACTTTTAACCGACCAGTTACGGTACGAGTGTCGTCGCTGCTCCTTCTCAGGATGCAACTACTCGCTTAGACGCATTGTCCTGCATTGGGGAGACCCCTGTTCGAGTCACTAAAAATGCTCGGTTAAATGCCAGTGTTGGCACTGCTCTCCTCCCACACCATGTTGCAACTGGTGTTAGGGACCTCAAAGACTGCCATGAGGATATTAAACATATCTTCGAAGCCCCAAGGCCATTCTGTCCTCCAGGTGGACACGATTACTCGACTTCCTTGTGGTCGTCGCCGTCAGCCCCTTCGAGTTGTAAAAATCACCTTTGATAGTAGGGCCCTTCCGCCCTCTATTATTCTTGCTGGTGCCAGATGCTCCATTCAGAAGTATATTCCCTCTTTTAGACTTTGCAATAAGTGTTGAAAGTTCGAGCACGGTGTCCTCAAATGCACAAGTACTGTGTATCTATGCCCCATGTGCGAGGACGATGATCATTCCAAGTCAGAGTGCACTTCTCCCCAGGCTCGCTGCCTCATTTGCTGTGAGGCCCACCCTACCTTCTCACACTCGTGTATACACTACAAACTCGAGGAAGCCGTCCTCAACTTGAAACACCGTGATCGTCTGTCTTTTCCTCTTCTTTTCCATCTCCCCCCACCCTTCTTCCCAACCCTCCCACCAGTCTCTTGACCCTCCATGCTGCCTGTCTGTCCAGGCTGATATCCATCATCCTCCCAGCAATCTTCGTGCTGTTCATTCCCGTTCCTCTTCTTTTGCTGAGACCATTGAGTCTGTCACCTGGTACGTTGTTACCGGAACGCCTGTCTCTTCGAATCAGAAACGTAAGCCTGGCTAATCTCTTTCCTCCCCAGTGAGTAAGAAGGCATTGCTTTCTTCCTTGCCCCCTCCCTCTGACTCTATCACTACGTCCCCTCTCATTTCAGTGGCCGAGCCCCCTGTCCCAGATATGGAGGTTTCTTTTGCCCCCAATTCCCTCTCGGTTGCTGCACTTGCTGAGGTGCAATCCCTGATTTTCTACCCCCCCCCCCCCCCCCCTCCTCCTCCTCCGGCTGTCCTTGACTGCCACTCTCGGTTGTCTCCTCCTCCGGACCCCGTCAGTCTACCTCTGGTCTGTCCTCCCGCTCCCTTCCCTTCATCCTTACTAAGTTTACCCATACCCCCTAACCCTGATTTTGCTGACCCTGCTCCTGATCCTGAGATTCTTTAATATACTGTGTTCTTCTTTACCTTTGTTTCTTCATTGTTCTCTGTTACTGTCCATTCTTTTTGATAATGTCTATTCTTCAGTTGAATATTCGTGGATTTTACGCCAACTTCCATGAACTCCAACTTCCACTTACATAGTTTACACCACTTTGTGTTTGTCTCCAGGAACCAATGCTTGGTGCTCGTCCTGGTCACTTTCATGGTTATTCCTTTCTCCCCCCACCCCCAGCTCTTGCTGGGGCCCATAACTCTACTGCTCTCTTGATTCGTGCTGATATTCCCTTCGTCCCCCTACTTCTTCTGTCACCTATCTATTGTTGTGCTGCCCGTGTTTTTGTGAGTAAATTGCATACAGTCTGTTCCATTTATCTCCCTCCAAATGTCCTGCTTTCCCTTCCTGATCTTTATCATCTCCTGGACGCCTTGCCGGAGCCGGTGCTCCTTTTGGGTGATTTCATCTATCGACATACTCTCTGGGGTGACGTTCGGGGTGACGCTCGGGTGACGTCCAACACCCGAGGCCGCCTTCTTAACCGTTCGTCCTCGCTTCTTCTCTATCTCTTCTGAATTCTAGTGAGCCCACTCATGTGGAGTTTTGGACTTGACCCTATCCTGTCTTGATCTTTCTCTCTGCTAATCGTCCTTTTGCTTAGATTTCATGTGGCGGGTTCTTGATGACCTCCATAACAGTGATCATTTCCCCATCGTCTTTTCTTTTTCTCTTTCCAACCTACCCCCTCTCCTTCCCTAGGTGGCAGTTTGCCAAGGCTGACTGGAACCTATTCACCCTCCGTGCTACTCTCTCTGACCTCTCCTCTCTGCCTCTTCCTCGCGCCCCTCCTCCTTTTTCATGACACTGTCTTCGACGCTGCCCTCCGCTCTATTCCTCGCTCTACCTCCCGAGGCACACGGAAGTGCATTCAATGGTGGAATAAAGACTGTGCTCAGGCTGTCCGTTGTAAGCTGTAGCCTGGAAGAAACACCGACGTCGGCAGATGGCAGATTCTTTTGTTTTGTGTCAGAAGGAGGGTGCGGGGGTCCATTAGGACCATCCGTACAGCTAAACGTGAGAGTTGGAAATCTTATGTTTCCACCATTACGTCCGATACTCCTCTGCCTCAGATCTGGAAAAAGATCCACAAGATTGTGGGGAACTTCGTTCCCGATATCTCGCCGGTTCTCCACCTCCGTGGTAATCTTGTGATGGACCTAGTGCGGGTTTGCGACCGAACTGGGTTTCCATTTTTCTACTGTTAGCTCTGGTTCTCATCTTCCTCAATCCTTCCTTCTTAGTAAGCCTATTCTTGAATCTCATCCCTTAGATTTCCACACTGATGGGCAAAATAGCCTCCCTGATATGCTTATCAGCTGATGGGCAAATAGCCTCGGCTACCATCAGCTTTTGTCCGGTCGTGATGGTCGAGTGGATTAGGTGCCCTGTACACCAGATGCATAGTCATCCTGGCAATATGGGTTCGAGTCACTTCTGGGGTGTGAGTTTTCAGTTGCATGTATGCCTGGGGACCATTCAGGCTTGTTTGCATATATATATATATGTCGTATCTAGTAGCCAGAACGCACTTCTCAGCCTACTATGCAAGGCCCGATTTGCCTAATAAGCCAAGTTTTCATGAATTAATTGTTTTTTGACTACCTAACCTACCTAACCTAACCTAACCAAACTTTTTCGGCTACCTAACCTAACCTAACCTATAAAGATAGGTTAGGTTAGGTTAGGTAGGGTTGGTTAGGTTCAGTCATATATCTACGTTAATTTTAAGTCCAATAAAAAAAAATTGACCTCATACATAATGAAATGGGGAGCTTAATCATTTCATAAGAAAAAAATTAGAGAAAATATATTAATTCAGGAAAACTTGGCATATTAGGCAAACTTTTTCGGCTACCTAACCTAACCTAACCTATAAAGATAGGTTAGGTTAGGTTAGGTAGGGTTGGTTAGGTTCAGTCATATATCTACGTTAATTTTAAGTCCAATAAAAAAAAATTGACCTCATACATAATGAAATGGGGAGCTTAATCATTTCATAAGAAAAAAATTAGAGAAAATATATTAATTCAGGAAAACTTGGCTTATTAGGCAAATCGGGCCTTGCATAGTAGGCTGAGAAGTGCGTTCTGGCTACTAGGTACGACATATATATATATATATATATATATATATATATATATAAGTCGTACCTAGTAGCCAGAACTCACTTTTTGGCCTACTATGCAAGGCCCGATTTGCCTAATAAGCCAAGTTTTCCTGAATTAATATATTTTTTCTAATTTTTTTCTTATGAAATGACAAAGCTACCCATTTCATTATGTATGAGGTCAATTTTTTTTTATTGGAGTTAAAATTAACGTAGATATATGACCGAACCTAACCAACCCTACCTAACCTAACCTAACCTATCTTTATAGGTTAGGTTTGGTTAGGTAGCCCAAAAAGGTAGGTTAGGTTAGGTTAGGTAGGTTAGGTAGTCGAAAAACAATTAATTCATGAAAACTTGGCTTATTAGGCAAATCGGGCCTTGCATAATAGACTGAGAAGTGAGTTCTGGCTACTAGGTACGACATATATATATATATATATATATATATATATATATATATATATATATATATATATATATATATATATATATATATATATATATATATATATATATATATATATGTCGTACCTAATAGCCAGAACGCACTTCTCAGCCTACTATTCAAGGCCCGATTTGCCTAATAAGGCAAGTTTTCATGAATTAATGTTTTTTCGTCTACCTAACCTACCTAACCTAACCTAACCTAGCTTTTTTTGGCTACCTAACCTAACCTTACCTATAAATATAGGTTAGGTTAGGTTAGGTAGGGTTGGTTAGGTTCGGTCATATATCTACGTTAATTTTAACTCCAATAAAAAAAAAATGACCTCATACATAGAGAAAAGGGTTGCTTTATCATTTCATAAGAAAAAAATTATAGTAAATATATTAATTCAGGAAAACTTGGCTTATTAGGCAAATCGGGCCTTGAATAGTAGGCTGAGAAGTGAGTTCTGGCTACTAGGTACGACATATATATATATATATATATATATATATATATATATATATATATATATATATATATATATATATATATATATATATGTCGTACCTAGTAGCCAGAACGCATTTCTCAGGCTACTATGCAAGGCCCAATTTGCCTAATAAGCCAAGTTTTCATGAATTAATTGCTTTTCGCCTACCTAACCTACCTAACCTAACCTAACCTAACTTTTCCGGCTACCTAACCTATAAAGATAGGTTAGGTTAGGTTAGGTAGGGTTGGTTAGGTTCGGTCATATATCTACGTTAATTTTAACTCCAATAAAAAATAATTGACCTCATACATAATGAAATGGGTAGCTTTATCATTTCATAAGAAAAAAATTAGAGAAAATATAACAATTCAGGAAAACTTGGCTTATTAGGCAAATCGGGCCTTGCATAGTAGGCCAAAAAGTGCGTTCTGGCTACTAGGTACGACATATATATATATATATATATATATATATATATATATATATATATATATATATATATATATATATATATATATATATATATATATATGTCGTACCTAGTAGCCAGAACGTACTTCTCAGCCTACTATGCAAGGCCCGATTTGCCTAATAAGCCAAGTTTTCATGAATTAATTGTTTTTCGACTACCTAACCTACCTAACCTAACCTAACCTAACTTTTTCGGCTACCTAACCAAACCTAACCTATAAAGATAGGTTAGGTTAGGTTAGGTAGGGTTGGTTAGGTTCGGTCATATATCTACGTTAATTTTAACTCCAATAAAAAAAAATTGACCTCATACATAATGAAATGGGTAGCTTTATCATTTCATAAGAAAAAAATTAGAAAAAATATATTAATTCAGGAAAACTTGGCTTATTAGGCAAATCGGGCCTTGAATAGTAGGCCAAAAAGTGAGTTCTGGCTACTAGGTACGACATATATATATATATATATATATATATATATATCTGAAAACTCACACCCCAGAAGTGACTCGAACCCATACTCCCAGAAGCAACGCATCTGGTATGTACAAGACGCCTTAATCCACTTGACCATCACGACCGGACATAATGAGGTGATAGCCGAGGCTATTTGAACCACCCCACCGCCGGCACTCGGATAGTTATCTTGGGCATAGCATTTTACCAAATCACCTCATTCTTTGGGGCAACACGTGAGGAACACAAATGCGAACAAGCCTGAATGGTCCCCAGGACATATGCAACTGAAAACTCACACCCCAGAAGTGACTCGAACCCATACTCCCAGAAGCAACGCATCTGGTATGTACAAGACGCCTTAATCCACTTGACCATCACGACCGGACATAATGAGGTGATAGCCGAGGCTATTTGAACCACCCCACCGCCGGCACTCGGATAGTTATCTTGGGCATAGCATTTTACCAAATCACCTCATTCTTTGGGGCAACACGTGAGGAACACAAATGCGAACAAGCCTGAATGGTCCCCAGGACATATGCAACTGAAAACTCACACCCCAGAAGTGACTCGAACCCATACTCCCAGAAGCAACGCATCTGGTATGTACAAGACGCCTTAATCCACTTGACCATCACGACCGGACATAATGAGGTGATAGCCGAGGCTATTTGAACCACCCCACCGCCGGCACTCGGATAGTTATCTTGGGCATAGCATTTTACCAAATCACCTCATTCTTTGGGGCAACACGTGAGGAACACAAATGCGAACAAGCCTGAATGGTCCCCAGGACATATGCAACTGAAAACTCACACCCCAGAAGTGACTCGAACCCATACTCCCAGAAGCAACGCATCTGGTATGTACAAGACGCCTTAATCCACTTGACCATCACGACCGGACATAATGAGGTGATAGCCGAGGCTATTTGAACCACCCCACCGCCGGCACTCGGATAGTTATCTTGGGCATAGCATTTTACCAAATCACCTCATTCTTTGGGGCAACACGTGAGGAACACAAATGCGAACAAGCCTGAATGGTCCCCAGGACATATGCAACTGAAAACTCACACCCCAGAAGTGACTCGAACCCATACTCCCAGAAGCAACGCATCTGGTATGTACAAGACGCCTTAATCCACTTGACCATCACGACCGGACATAATGAGGTGATAGCCGAGGCTATTTGAACCACCCCACCGCCGGCACTCGGATAGTTATCTTGGGCATAGCATTTTACCAAATCACCTCATTCTTTGGGGCAACACGTGAGGAACACAAATGCGAACAAGCCTGAATGGTCCCCAGGACATATGCAACTGAAAACTCACACCCCAGAAGTTTCTCTGGGGTGTTTTCTCAGAAGAAAACTCACACCCCTGAACCACCCTAGGTGGTTCAAATAGCCTCGGCTATCACCTCATTATGTCCGGTCGTGATGGTCAAGTGGATTAAGGCGTCTTGTACATACCAGATGCGTTGCTTCTGGGAGTATGGGTTCGAGTCACTTCTGGGGTGTGAGTTTTCAGTTGCATATGTCCTGGGGACCATTCAGGCTTGTTCGCATTTGTGTTCCTCACGTGTTGCCCCAAAGAATGAGGTGATTTGGTAAAATGCTATGCCCAAGATAACTATCCGAGTGCCGGCGGTGGGGTGGTTCAAATAGCCTCGGCTATCACCTCATTATGTCCGGTCGTGATGGTCAAGTGGATTAAGGCGTCTTGTACATACCAGATGCGTTGCTTCTGGGAGTATGGGTTCGAGTCACTTCTGGGGTGTGAGTTTTCAGTTGCATATGTCCTGGGGACCATTCAGGCTTGTTCGCATTTGTGTTCCTCACGTGTTGCCCCAAAGAATGAGGTGATTTGGTAAAATGCTATGCCCAAGATAACTATCCGAGTGCCGGCGGTGGGGTGGTTCAAATAGCCTCGGCTATCACCTCATTATGTCCGGTCGTGATGGTCAAGTGGATTAAGGCGTCTTGTACATACCAGATGCGTTGCTTCTGGGAGTATGGGTTCGAGTCACTTCTGGGGTGTGAGTTTTCAGTTGCATATGTCCTGGGGACCATTCAGGCTTGTTCGCATTTGTGTTCCTCACGTGTTGCCCCAAAGAATGAGGTGATTTGGTAAAATGCTATGCCCAAGATAACTATCCGAGTGCCGGCGGTGGGGTGGTTCAAATAGCCTCGGCTATCACCTCATTATGTCCGGTCGTGATGGTCAAGTGGATTAAGGCGTCTTGTACATACCAGATGCGTTGCTTCTGGGAGTATGGGTTCGAGTCACTTCTGGGGTGTGAGTTTTCAGTTGCATATGTCCTGGGGACCATTCAGGCTTGTTCGCATATATATATATATATATATATATATATATATATATATATATATATATATATATATATATATATATATATATATATATATATTGGTGTATACTGGCAGCAGGTTTTCTTTCAAACATGTTTCATTGAATATGACCGCATAATGCGGTCATATTCAATGAAACATATATATATATATATGTCGTACCTAGTAGCCAGAGCGCACTTCTCAGCCTACTATGCAAGGCCCGATTTGCATAATAAGCCAATTTTTCATGAATTATTATATTTTCTCTAATTTTTTTCTTATGAAATGATTAAGCTCCCCATTTCATTATGTATGAGGTCAATTTTTTTTTATTGGAGTTAAAATTAACGTAGATATGTGACCGAACCTAACCAACCCTACCTAACCTAACCTAACCTATCTTTATAGGTTAGGTTAGGTTAGGTAGCCGAAAAAGTTAGGTTAGGTTAGGTTATATATTCAGTTGTGTAGGCAAAGTTCAAAGCTCCTGGTTCCAGCTTCTTATGCACGAGTTCATTTTTTTTGTGGAGATATATACAAAAGTTGGTACATTCTTGTACAACCGCTAGTACGGGACGTAACATTTCGGGCAAGTTCTTAATTCTATGGTCCCTGGAATACGACTCCCACGAAGAATAGCTTTTACAACCAAGTGCTCAATTTACTGTTAAGTTAAACAGAGGCTACAGTTAAGGATTTGCGCCCAGTAAATCCTCTCTGACCAGGATACGAACCCATGACAAAGCGCAAGCGGAACGCGGAAATGTAAGCTGATTTATGCATATTGACACAATAACTAGCTTATCTCCTGGCTTTTTGTAATATTTACCTTTGAACCCATTTACATGTGCTGGCATATGTATATCTTATTAATTAGTGAATACTTAAATATTAACGTGTGTGTATGTGTGCGTGTGCGTGCGCCAGTGTCCAAGCAGGGTGGACGGGGTACTGTGGAACTATTTCAGTACTCACAGTACTAGGATGCAAACTATGCTGTTGCTACCACCTGGTGTAATCCTCAGTAGTGCCAAGCATCACCCAATATCACACATCGTGGGAGATACACAGCTGATGCCTGCTTATCTCTCAATAAAGATTATACATTTATTTAAAATAACCATCGGCGAATCATTCAAGGAGTTGAGAACTTGTAGAAGAATTGAGGATGGAAGAGAGGAAGTTGAATGTGTGATGGGCAGGCATTCAATGTCCGCCTGAAGCCTTATTCTAAAGGTCCCCATTTGTAGTCATGTCTCCTCTGCTCCTTGACACAGTTTTTCTTTTTTATTTTGCATTATCGTGCGGTGTGTGCAAGACTTTGTTGAGTTCTACGTAAGTTTAACCAGCTTACATACAATAAATTCAGTTCTAGATAGACGGGAATCGTGATTATGGGATTTATGCGAGTTTTCAAGTAAAATTTTAAGATGTATATTTTATATGCAGGAACCCTTAGTCTAATAAGGTAAATTTAATTGATAGAAAATATGTTTTTATGAAATATGAGGCATATATTCATTGTGTGTGTGTGGGGGGGGGGGGGGGGGACAGGTAGCCGGAGTGTAGGCTTAGGCTTATATTGATGTCCCCCACCCCCAAGAAGGAATTACGGATCCTGCCCAGGATGCAACAACACAACAAGCTGACTAACTCCTGGGTACCTACTTACTGCTAGGTGAACAGAAGCATTCGGTAATAGGAAATGCATCCCAGTATTTCTGTCCCGCCCGGGATTTTTACCTGGAATTCTCGATTGTGAGTCTAGAACGAACTCTACTCCACTACTGCAGCCCGTCCTCATATACAAAGATCCAAGCTCGTTAATACAGCTGCCAAGCCCCCTGTTTATGAATGAAAAACGGTTTATACACAATTCACAACTGATGACTTCGAACGCTTCAGGAACAAGCGTTTCGCTCACGTCCTCTGTTTGAACCACAATTCTATAAATACTTCCTTCAAATACAAATAATCGCCAACAGAACCTAAACACCTAACCTAACCTATGCCCAACTATACATAAAATTTGTTTGTAAAATAGTAATTGATATATGAGAACAAACTAATGTGTAATACACATTATGTTAAAATTGATGAATGCTTCTGGGGAAGACGGCCGCTGCTTTAACCAGCCTAATGTGAGGACGGATTGTCTGAGGAGTACAGCCGTTGCTTTAACCAGCCTAGTGTGAGGACGGGCTGTCTGAAGAGTACAGCCGCTGCTTTAACCAGCCTAATGTGAGGATGGATTGTCTGGGGAGGACGGCTGTTGCTTTAACCAGCCTAATGTGAGGACGGGATGTCTGAGGAGTACAGCCGCTGCTTTAACCAGCCTAATGTGAGGACGGGATGTCTGAGGAGGACGGCTGTTGCTTTAACCAGCCTAGTGTGAGATAGGGTTGTCTGGGGAGGACGGCCGTTGCTTTAACCAGCCTAGTGTGAGATAAGGTTGTCTGGGAAGTAATACTTCCTGCTCAGTGTGCCCAGGATTCTTGTTGTCATCGAGGAAAGATTCTTTATACAAATTTAGTTAAACATTATTTTAATCCCCACAAGACACATTGTCACACAGCATACAGAACGAGCCTTTATCTTCTTCTTGAGGTTATTTTGTGATGATTTCGGGGCTTAGCGTCCCTGCGGCCCGGTCCTCGACCAGGCCTCCTTTATATTACACATCCCCAGGAAGCAGCCTGTAGCAGCAGTCTAACTCCCACGTACCGATTTACTGCTAGGTAAACAGGTGCATCAGGGCGAAAGACACTTTGCCCTATTTGTTTCTGCCATCGCCGAGGATCGATCCCCGAACCCTAGGACTACGAATACCGAACGCTGTCCACTCAGCCGTCAGGCCCCCCTTAAACTGTAATTTTGATGAAAATGTTTTTTTATAACTGTTGTACAGACTCGTTCGAATATTTGCCATGAATATTATTAAAATGTAACATGCATATTTATCTACTAACTTTGAAAACCTTTGTGTGCCAACAGTTGCGGTGGTGATGTCAGTGGATGACCCAAAAGACGTCACCCGCAGGAATGATGTTACTCCTGCTGACGTCCGGAACTTCATAATAAACAACATTAATCCAGACAACATAAGGCGTTCCCTAAGGTAAGATGTTGCAATACTTGTAGTAGCTCGTCTAGAGTTGGCCTCAAGATACACGTGAAAACTGTGCGTACATACCTACTTGTACTTACATAGTTGTGCTTGCGGGGGTTGAGCTTTGGCTCTTTGGTCCTGCCTCTCATCTGTTAATCAACTGGCGTACAGATTCCTGAGCCTACTGGGCTCTATCATATCTACATTTAAAACTGTGTATGGAGTCAGCCTCCACCACATCACTAACTAATGCATTCATTTGTCTACTACTGACACTGAAAAAAATTATTTCTAATGTCTCTATGGCTCATTTGGGCACTCAGTTTCCACCTGTGTCCCTTAGTGCGTGTGCCCCCTTGTGTTGAATAGTCTGACTTTATCTACCATATCAATTCCTCTGAGAATCTTGTATATGGTGATCATGTCCCTCCTAACTCTTCTGTCTCCCTGTGACGTAAAGTTTAATTCCCCGTAGTCTTTCCTCGTAGCTCATACCCCTCAGTTTAGGTACTAGTCTGGTGGCAAACCTTTGATCCTTTTCCAGTTTAGTATTATGCTTAACTAGAACGGGCTCACCATAGCCCATGCTATTTGGAATTTTTTGTTCTAGGTAGCAAATCTTAAACAACAGCTTAACTAGATATGGACTCAATGCTGGAGCCGCATACTTCAGGATTGGTCTGATATATGTGGTATACAAAGTTTTGATTGATTCCTTACACAAGTTTCTAAAGGCCTTTCTTATGTTAGCCAACCGGGCATATGCCACTGATGTTATCCTCTTGATATGGGCATCAGGGGACAGGTCTGGCGTGATATCAACCCCCAGGTCTTTCTTTCTCGTTGACTCTTGAAGTATTTCATGTCCCAAATGATGCCTTGTATCTGGTCTCCTGCTCCCTATACCTATGTTCATTGCATTACACATCCTAGTGTAATGCTTACCCCTTCCATTTATCTTTCTTTCTCTTTCCTTTCTTTCTCTCTTTTCCCCTTTTTCTGTTCATTGTCTTCTCCTACGCTCCCTTGCTATCCTCTTCTTATTCCTATTACTATCTCCTTCGGTGGTTATAATAGGAGCTGCCTCGTGTGGGCCAATAGGCCTTCTGCAGTTCTCATTATTACTACTATCCCCTACACCTTACTTTCCTCCTCAGCTCTCTCTTGCCTATTTATTGCCTGTCTCTACCTCCTCATCACAATCGACTTGAGAATGGTCCAGGACGGACCGAAACGTCGTCGTCCCTTCAACTTCTAGTGTGTGGTCTGGTGAACATACTTCAGCCACGTTATTGTGACTCATCGCCTTCATTGCATTACATTTGCTTGGGTTAAACTCTAACAACCATTTGTTCGACCATTCCTGCTGCTTGTCCAGGTCTTCTTGAAGCCTCAAGCTGTCCTCCTCTGTCTTATTCCTTCTCATAATTTTGGCATCGTCAACAAATATTGAGAGGAATGAGTTTATACCCTCCGGGAGATCATTTACGTATATCAGAAACAGGATAAGTCCGAGTACAGAGCCCTGTGGGACTCCACTTGTGACTTCACGCCAATCTGAGGTCTCTCCTCTCACTGTAACTCTCTGCTTCCTATTGCTTAGGTGCTCCCTTATCCACTGGAGCACCTTACCAGTTACTCCTGCCTGTTTCTCCAGCTTATGCAGCATCCTCTTGAGGCAACCCGTTCTCACACAAGACAGCACATATATGACTTAATGCTTAAAGTCAGTATGTTGAATATGAATTAGTAAATATGTGATATATTCCCAGTTACTTTTTTTTCCAAGGCCCAAACTCTTCCTCACGTACCAACTTGCGTCTCACAGTACCCGTCCGTCAACCTAGATAGCAGAATAGTCGTGATTGGTTCAATTATAAGGAAAATTGTACTTTTCAGGTCCCACATGGGTTGTGAAATTTACCTACTATTGTCCATGCTCTTAGAATATTATAGATCAGCTACTTCCTATTGAAGGTTCGTAGTTTTGTTTTGAGAAATATTAGTTGTTCTTAGTAAATTATAATAAGCACTAAAAATTATTACATAGAATAACAGTCCTTCACCAATCAATATTATATACCATAGTTGGTGCTTTACAAATCTTTAAAGGATGTTTTGTAGGAACGCTAACAGAAAACGATGGTTCATTGGAATGTCTATGGGGTAAACTACTCTAAACAGGATGGTATTGTGTCTACTATACCAACTACCGGATCGGTATATTGTCCACTACCACCTGTTAGGTGAGTAAGGGGTGCAATACCACCCACAGGATGAGTATGGGGATCACATCCACCCACAGGAAGGGTATGGGGTCCAATACCACCCACAGGATGAGTATGGCGTCCACTACAACCCACAGGATGGGTATGGGGCTCCAACCACCCATAGAATGGGTATGGGGCTCCAACCACCCATAAAATGGGTATGGGGTCCAATAACACCCACTGGATGTGTATATGGCGTCCATTGCCGCGCGTCGAGCTCGAAAACCGCAGCATTCATCTCAGAACCATGCCTATTTCACGCAGATTCCTTAATAAACGTAAAAGTTTTATATGTCACAAGAAAGATAGAAATATAAGCTTCATTCTAAATACCTTACCATGGGCATATTTAAATTTAAACCGAAGATACGTGTACTTTTATAATAGCCGAGCTCCGACCCCGGACAGATCGATCGACCGAGCAACTCTCTCTCAGAACAATGTTTATTTCACGTGAATTCGTTAGTAAACATATATGTTTTATATGTCTCAAGAAAGACAGACATATAAGCTTCACTTTAAACACTTTACTATAGACATATTTAAATTTCTAATGAAGATTATTGTATTTTAAAAATTACGGAGCTCCCACCCCGTACAGACTGAACGACAGAGCAACTCTCTCTCAGATCAATGTTTATTTCACGTAAATTCGTTAATAAACACAAATGTTTTATAAGTCTTAAGCAAGATAGAAATAAGAGCTTCATTTTAAATACATTACAATAGACATATTTATAGCTCAAGTGAAGATACATATGTTTTTATAGTAGCGCTCAGTAGCTTGTCGGGCATGGAGTGCAGACGCCTACGCACTTGCCGATATATTGTATAATTAACAAAGATACGCTAATAAAGCCTAAAATCTTATATGCCTCCAGAAAGACCGATATATGAACATTATTATAATTGCACCAAATGAAATATATCATGTTCGAGAACAAAGATATATCAATTTTAAATTAAGTTTCGACTCTCTCTCGGGTGAGAGAGATGGGGCGACTCTCGCCCCATCTATTGGAGATTCTGTGCACTAAATACCCAAAGCTACTCAAACCCTCCTAGCATTATTTAAGTAATGAAGTAATATGGTATATTTACTCACTATAATGTGGGTGCTGAATGCAGAACATGAGAAAACATATATTTACTCCAAACTAATATAATTTCATTATGAAATAAGTAGCATCAAAGGAAGTCGATGGTCCAAGCAGCAATGTTGTGGAGCGACTTATCCAAGATATATCGTTGTTTGGAAAGTGTTTGTTGGCATATCCAGTTGTCGCACTTCTCTGCTCAAATTATCACAAATTTAAATTATAATGTTAACAAGTAGAATACGTATTTTTAATAAAATCTAACATAACTAGCCAGAAAACATTTAACATTAATTAAAAAATATATGTTTGGAAGTTAAATCGACTTCATAGGACAATGGTTTTGTTATATATACTCGTTATTCGTTGACATGCGTTCGCTACTTAAACTACCATGTACTGTACTTATGTAAAATCTCCCATGTCTCTTCGCTCATCTCACCGAACCCTACAGGCTCTGTGATATATTCTTTAATTAATTGAGATTCACAAATAAAGCTAATAATTGTATATGTTATCAAAAAGGCAGAGCTTAGTTTAGTTCATTTATTATGCACTCCATACCCATCCTATGGACGATAGTGGAGTGTTACAGAGGCACATAATGGGCTCAGGGAATGAGCCCCACAATTCATATAGCCAAGCAAGTTATAATCTTGATAAGCTAGTTACAAAAGTCAATGCACATTGTCACATCAACAATGGGCTCGAGTCCGACCACAAGTACAGTTTATAATTTAAGCAACTGACATATATGGAGGGCTAGTGTCACAATTGATATGTTTATCCTACACATAACCCCCTCTCCCCCATCCAATGGGCAGCGGTGGATAGGTTACAATCAAGTCGTTTTTTGCGTTTTATTCAGAGATTAGATCTTATTGGGTGAGGAAAGATATTCATATTTTAAAGAAGGCTTCTTGGCTGATGCTCTCCATTGATGGAAAATATACAACCTTTTGAAAATCAATGTTAGTTTGATCTAGATATTGTAATTAACGAAAGTATTTATGTCATCTGAAAGGTAGAAATATAGGCTACATTTAAAATCCTTTGTCAAAATATAACTGAAGTGAAAACGAAGATATATGCGTTTTGATAGTTACTTGATGGCTTGCTTTGAGAGTGTGAAGCCCTGCACACCAGCCAATAAATTGTATAATTAGTTTCCATATATTTTAATTAATCTTAAAAATCTATATGTCAGAAGAAAGGAAGATGTAGCCGTTAATGTGACAACATTTAAAAATATATATATCTTAAGTTAAATAAATAATACCACCTTATTGCCGGTGTCCGGACACATGAAAATTACCTAGGTATCAGTATCCAGCCAGGCGGGGATCACAGGCTGCACAATACTGATAAATTTATGTAATGCACTACTTGTGGTCGATCTCGAACCCATTTATGATGTGACGACTTATAGTGAATTTTGTAACTAGCTCATTAAGATTGTAACTTGCTTAGCTAAATGAATTGTGGGGTTCGGTCCATTCATTTTCTTTCTTTATTATGCACCCCATAATACACATCCCGTGGGCGGTGGTGTAAAGGATTACAGAGGCACATAATCGGTTCAGGAACTGAACCCTCTAGTTCGTTTAGCTAAGCAAATAACAATTTTTTGACGCTAGTTACAAAATTATTAATGTACACATACTTATGCATACATGTACATATTCATACGTATACATATATACATACACATACATATTTAATCACCCACACAAATACACACATCAGTAATCTTTTGTGTCACAAGTGATTCAACAAGAGGCTCACAACAGTCACTATACAAGGCACTTTACATTTATGGTGAGTCACACAGTTACTAGTCTTGCTCCACACCCACCCAACTGGGCGGCAGCTTTACAGTCATGTGCTCCACACCCACCCAACTGGGCGGCAGCTTTACAGTCATGTGCTCCACACCCACCCAACTGGGCGGCAGCTTTACAGTCATGTGCTGCACACCCACCCAACTGGGCGGCAGCTTTACAGTCATGTGCTCCACACCCACCCAACTGGGCGGCAGCTTTACAGTCATGTGCTCCACACTCTCCCAACTGGGCGGCAGCTTTACAGTCATGTGCTCCACACCCACCCAACTGGGCGGCAGCTTTACAGTCATGTGCTCCACACCCACCCAACTGGGCGGCAGCTTTACAGTCATGTGCTCCACACCCACCCAACTGGGCGGCAGCTTTACAGTCATGTGTATGCATTACCTACAGTAAGCAAATTTTGGATACTTCGCTAAGATTTCGAGCAGCACATCATTATGAATGAAGTACTTACACATTTCATGGACACTATTGATGTTGTTATCTTTAAATTCCGCGATTTTTCACATTCCATTATATAATGACGCAAAGTATGCGAATAGTTCTGCTGACAGAGTTTACATTTAGTCAAATCTACATCATCAGATGTTACAAACTTCCAGAGGTACTTGTAGCTGAGCCTAAACCTAGCAGTGGTAACATCTAGAAGTCTGCTAACATTATTGGATGACCCATAGACGAGCGATTCATCAAAGTTTATACAATATTGTGAAATTGAGAGTCAGTGTAGTAACATAAATTGGTAAATCATAAATATTGTAAGTTAAGAATCTGATGCATGTGTGTGTGTTGGGAGGGGCGGGGGTTATACCCTTGGTAAGCGAGAGTGGAAAGTAACCTTAGACGTACTGCGGTCAATGTGGGGGGATGGGGGTAGGGGTAGGGAGGGTGGGAGAGTCAAATCCACCCTCCAACATCTGGACATAGTACCACCAGCCTCCACAACACTCCATCAGCCTCCAGCTGATGCTTGTAGATGCCTCATCTAACCTCACCTGTCACACATTAACCTACAGTTCCTGTGATATTTAAACTCCTCATCACAGTGGCGTCTCACCAATATAAACTGTATTGGATTTTGTCCCGAAATAGCTATATGCTGACTGGACGTGTATGTATGTATGTATGTATGTATGTATGTATGTATGTATGTATGTATGTATGGATGGATGGATGGATGTATGTATGTACGCATGTATGGATGTATGTATGTACGCATGTATGAATGTATGTATGTATGTATGTATGTATGTATGTATGTATGTATGTATGTATGTACGCATGTATGTATGTATGTGTGTATGTATGTATGTATGTATGTATGCATGTATGTATGTATGTATGTATGTATGTATGTATGTATGTATGTATGTATGTATGTATGTATGTATGTACGCATGTATGTATGTATGTATGTATGTATGTATGTATGTATGTATGTATGTATGTATGTATGTATGTATGTATGTATGGATAGATGGATGGATGTATGTATGTACGCATGCATGTATGTTTGTATGTGTGTATGTGTGTATGTATGTATGTATGTATGTATGTATGTATGTATGTATGTATGTATGTATTCATGTATGTATGTATGTATGTATGTATGTATGTATGTATGTATGTATGTATGTATTCCCAATCACGTTAAAGACTCCCCCTCTATCATCCAGTTTAAGAGAAAAACAACTATGTACTAAATAATCGACTCCTTGTAACTTTAATTATGCTGACCTTCCTATCTGTATTCAGACTGAGCTTACCATCATTAGAGGTGATTATAACGCTAGACATAGGAACATTGGTAATTCGCAGTTCAGTAATCGTAACGGCAACCAACTGGTGTCACTATTAGGTAGTCACGATGATGCACAGATTGTGGGTGACCTTGAACCGACGAATATCTACGGAGGTATTCCTGATCTATGTCTCGGTTTCAACGTCTCCCACACCGGGTGCGCCTCGTCAATAGTGCCAGTTATGGCGTCTGATCATCTGCCCATATTAGCCACTGTAAGCATTGGCAGCTCTATCCTCCCTGGTGGAGTGTTCAAGCGGAAGAGGCTGGCTGTGCCCATCGATCAACGAGACAATCTTGTTGCTCATGTGTCAGAATGGTGCAGTCATCTGAGCCTTCATCAGTTGAAGATTTTAACAATGAGCTCACAGGTACTATCAACCAGTTTATAGAATCACTTGATCCATCGTCCAGGCCACGTAACCCAAATTACACTGGTCATAGCACTTATGTTTATTATAATGATTCTAAATTGCAGACACTAAAACGCACTGCCAGAATAATTGGACTAGCTTGTAGAAGGACCCGCACTGCTGAAATGCTTCGGCTCTTTCAAGCGGCTCTGGCTAAGGCCAGGGAACGTATGGTGGAGCTGAGGCAGACAGACTGGGAAACTTTTGTCAGTGGTCTCAGTTCTCACGCGCCACTAAGTCGGGCATGGAAGGATATCAACAAGATCAAAGGGAAAAATGCTGCAGAGATCTCGTACCCTAATCCTCTGCACAGAGCAAATGAGCTTGTTGATGCTTGGGCCACGACTTCCAGCTTTGACAGTCCTCCATATATGTCAGTTGCTTAAATTATAAACTGTACTTGTGGTCGGTCTCGAGCCCATTGTTGATGTGACAATGTGTATTGACTTTTGTAACTAGCTTATCAAGATTATAACTTGCTTGGCTATATGAATTGTGGGGCTCATTCCCTGAGCCCATTATGTGCCTCTGTAACACTCCACTATCGTCCATAGGATGGGTATGGAGTGCATAATAAATGAACTAAACTAAGCTCTGCCTTTCTGATAACATATACAATTATTAGCTTTATTTGTGAATCTCAATTAATTAAAGAATATATCACAGAGCCTGTAGGGTTCGGTGAGATGAGCGAAGAGACATGGGAGATTTTACATAAGTACAGTACATGGTAGTTTAAGTAGCGAACGCATGTCAACGAATAACGAGTATATATAACAAAACCATTGTCCTATGAAGTCGATTTAACTTCCAAACATATATTTTTTAATTAATGTTAAATGTTTTCTGGCTAGTTATGTTAGATTTTATTAAAAATACGTATTCTACTTGTTAACATTATAATTTAAATTTGTGATAATTTGAGCAGAGAAGTGCGACAACTGGATATGCCAACAAACACTTTCCAAACAACGATATATCTTGGATAAGTCGCTCCACAACATTGCTGCTTGGACCATCGACTTCCTTTGATGCTACTTATTTCATAATGAAATTATATTAGTTTGGAGTAAATATATGTTTTCTCATGTTCTGCATTCAGCACCCACATTATAGTGAGTAAATATACCATATTACTTCATTACTTAAATAATGCTAGGAGGGTTTGAGTAGCTTTGGGTATTTAGTGCACAGAATCTCCAATAGATGGGGCGAGAGTCGCCCCATCTCTCTCACCCGAGAGAGAGTCGAAACTTAATTTAAAATTGATATATCTTTGTTCTCGAACATGATATATTTCATTTGGTGCAATTATAATAATGTTCATATATCGGTCTTTCTGGAGGCATATAAGATTTTAGGCTTTATTAGCGTATCTTTGTTAATTATACAATATATCGGCAAGTGCGTAGGCGTCTGCACTCCATGCCCGACAAGCTACTGAGCGCTACTATAAAAACATATGTATCTTCACTTGAGCTATAAATATGTCTATTGTAATGTATTTAAAATGAAGCTCTTATTTCTATCTTGCTTAAGACTTATAAAACATTTGTGTTTATTAACGAATTTACGTGAAATAAACATTGATCTGAGAGAGAGTTGCTCTGTCGTTCAGTCTGTACGGGGTGGGAGCTCCGTAATTTTTAAAATACAATAATCTTCATTAGAAATTTAAATATGTCTATAGTAAAGTGTTTAAAGTGAAGCTTATATGTCTGTCTTTCTTGAGACATATAAAACATATATGTTTACTAACGAATTCACGTGAAATAAACATTGTTCTGAGAGAGAGTTGCTCGGTCGATCGATCTGTCCGGGGTCGGAGCTCGGCTATTATAAAAGTACACGTATCTTCGGTTTAAATTTAAATATGCCCATGGTAAGGTATTTAGAATGAAGCTTATATTTCTATCTTTCTTGTGACATATAAAACTTTTACGTTTATTAAGGAATCTGCGTGAAATAGGCATGGTTCTGAGATGAATGCTGCGGTTTTCGAGCTCGACGCGCGGCAATGGACGCCATATACACATCCAGTGGGTGTTATTGGACCCCATACCCATTTTATGGGTGGTTGGAGCCCCATACCCATTCTATGGGTGGTTGGAGCCCCATACCCATCCTGTGGGTTGTAGTGGACGCCATACTCATCCTGTGGGTGGTATTGGACCCCATACCCTTCCTGTGGGTGGATGTGATCCCCATACTCATCCTGTGGGTGGTATTGCACCCCTTACTCACCTAACAGGTGGTAGTGGACAATATACCGATCCGGTAGTTGGTATAGTAGACACAATACCATCCTGTTTAGAGTAGTTTACCCCATAGACATTCCAATGAACCATCGTTTTCTGTTAGCGTTCCTACAAAACATCCTTTAAAGATTTGTAAAGCACCAACTATGGTATATAATATTGATTGGTGAAGGACTGTTATTCTATGTAATAATTTTTAGTGCTTATTATAATTTACTAAGAACAACTAATATTTCTCAAAACAAAACTACGAACCTTCAATAGGAAGTAGCTGATCTATAATATTCTAAGAGCATGGACAATAGTAGGTAAATTTCACAACCCATGTGGGACCTGAAAAGTACAATTTTCCTTATAATTGAACCAATCACGACTATTCTGCTATCTAGGTTGACGGACGGGTACTGTGAGACGCAAGTTGGTACGTGAGGAAGAGTTTGGGCCTTGGAAAAAAAAGTAACTGGGAATATATCACATATTTACTAATTCATATTCAACATATTGACTTTAAGCATTAAGTCATATATGTGCTGTCTTGTGTGAGAACGGGTTGCTTGAGGGATACTGTGTCAAAGGCTTTCCGACAGTCCAAGAAAATGCAGTCTGCCCATCCTTCTCTTTCTTGCTTAATCTTTGTCACCTGATCGTATAATTCTATTAAGCCTGTAAGGCAAGATATACCCTCCCTGAACCTATGTTGATGGGTTGTTACGAAGTCTCTTCTCTCCAGATGTGTTACTAGGTTTTGTCTCACGATCTTCTCCATCACCTCGCATGGTATACAAGTCAAGGACACTGGCCTGTAGTTCAATGCCTCTTGTCTGTCACCCTTTTTGTATATTGGGACTACATTAGCCGTCTTCCATATTTCTGGTAGGTCTCCCGTTTCCAGTGACCTACTATACACTCTGGAGAGTGGCAAACAAAGTGCTTCTGCACACTCGTTCAATACCCATGGTGAGATTCTGTCTAAGCCAATAGCCTTTCTCACGTCCAGATCCAAAAGATGCCTCTTGACTTAATCTCTTGTAATTTCGAACCCTTCCAAGGCACACACACACACACACACACACACACACACACACACACACACACACACACACACACACACACACACACACACACACACACACACACACACACACACACGCACACACACACACACATACACACACACACACACATCGATCGTGAACGATCTTCCAGAGGGTATAGACTCATTCCTCTCAATTTTTGCTGATGATGCAAAAATTATGAGAAGAATCAAGACGGATGAAGATAGACAGAGACTACAGGATGACCTGGATAAACTGGAGTAATGGTCTACAAAATGGCTGCTAAAGTTCAACTCAGGAAAGTGTAAGGTGATGAAATTAGGCGAAGGGAGCAGGAGGCTGAACACAAGGTATCATCTGGGAGGGGAAATCCTGCAAGAGTCAAATAGAGAGAAGGATCTGGGGGTTGATATCACACCGAACCTGTCCCCAGAGGCCCACATCAAAAGAATATCATCAGCGGCATATGCTAGACTGGCCAACATAAGAACTGCCTTTAGAAACTTGTGTAAGGAATCTTTCAGAATCCTGTATACCACTTATGTAAGACCAATCCTGGAGTATGCAGCTCCAGCCTGGAGTCCATCCCTAGTTAAACACAAGACAAAGTTAGAGAAGGTTCAGCGGTATGCCACCAGGCTCGTCCCGGAACTGAGAGGATTGAGCTACGAGGAAAGGCTAAAGGAGCTGAACCTCACATCCCTGGAAAACAGAAGAGTAAGGGGAGACATGATAACCACCTACAAAATTCTCAGGGGAATTGACAGGGAGGACAAAGACAAACTCTTCAGCACGGGTGGGACACGAACAAGGGGACACAGGTGGAAACTTAGTACCCAGATGAGCCACAAAGACGTTAGAAAGAATTTTTTCAGTGTCAGAGTAGTTAATAAATGGAATGCACTAGGAAGTGATGTGGTGGAGGCTGACTCCATACACAGTTTCAAATGTAGATATGATAGAGCCCAGTAGGCTCAGGAATCTATACACCAGTTGATTGACAGTTGAGAGGCGGGACCAAAGAGCCAAAGCTCAACCCCCGCAAGCACAATTAGGTGAGTACAATTAGGTGAGTACACACACACACACATTTCCATTTCATTATGTATAAGTTAATTTGTTTAAATTTGAGTTAAAACTAACGTAGATATATGACCTAACCTAACCAACCCTACCTAACCTTACCTGACCTGTCTTAACCTAACCTAAACTGACACAACTTAGTCAATAAAGTATGGACTTAATATAAAATAATAAAAAAATTAAAATAAACTTTTTGGATTTTTTTTTATTGATAATAAAGAAAATCCCTTGGCCATTTAGGCAAATCGGGCCATGCATAGTAGGCCGAGAAGTGAGTTTTGGCTACTAGGTACGACATATATATATATATATATATATATATATATATATATATATATATATATATATATATATATATATATATATATATATATATATATATATATATATATATATTATTAAATATGACCGAAAAAGTAAGATTAATAATTCTAACACGAATTTTTTCTATCTTGCTTACGTTTCTTTTCACTGTTGATGGTAATTCAAAGATCAATTCTCCAAAATTCATTTTTATTTCTAGTCTGACGCGACACTTGAGCGCGTTTCGTAAAACTTATTACATTTTCAAAGACTTTAGTTTACAAACACACAACTGAAACTGAATAGAGCTTACACATCTTCGAGTTTTATATCTACATTTGGGTGAGGTGGATAAGGTGTAAACGAACTTTCAATAATGGGTATTGAATGGGTATTAAATTCAAACACAAGACAGAACACGAAACAATGGGTATTGAATGGGCATTAAATTCAAACACAAGACAGAAAATGAAACAATGGATATTGAATGGAAGTAATTGTAGAAATCCTATTGGTCCATATTTCTTGATGCTTCTATATTGGAACGGAGTCTTGAAGTGGGTAGAATATAGTTGTGTATTAATTGGCTGTTGATTGCTGGTTTTGACTTCTTGATGTGTAGTGCCTCACAGACGTCAAGCCACCTGCTATCGCTGTATCTATCGATGATTTCTGTGTTGTTTGCTAAGATTTCTCTGGTGATGGTTTGTTTGTGGGAAGAGATTATATGTTCCTTAATGGAGCCCTGTTGCTTATGCATCGTTAAACGCCTGTAAAGAGATGTTGTTGTCTTGCCTATATACTGGTTTTTTTAAGGCTTACAGTCCCCAAGAGGGCATTTGAAGGCATAGACGACGTTGGTCTCTTTTAAAGCGTTCTGCTTTGAGTCTGGAGAGTTTCTCATGAGTAGGCTGGCCGTTTTTCTGGTTTTATAGTAAATCGTCAGTTGTATCTTCTGATTTTTGTCTGTAGGGATAACGTTTCTACTGACAATATCTTTCAGGACCCTTTCCTCCGTTTTATGGGCTGTGGAAAAGAAGTTCCTGTAAAATAGTCTAATAGGGGGTATAGGTGTTGTGTTAGTTGTCTCTTCAGAGGTTGCATGGCATTTCACTTTCCTTCTTATGATGTCTTCCACGAAACCATTGGAGAAGCCGTTGTTAACTAGGACCTGCCTTACTCTACAGAGTTCTTCGTCGACTTGCTTCCATTCTGAGCTGTGGCTGAGGGCACGGTCTACATAAGCGTTAACAACACTCCTCTTGTACCTGTCCGGGCAGTCACTGTGTGCATTCAGGCACATTCCTATGTTTGTTTCCTTAGTGTAGAAAGCAGTGTGTAAAACTCCGCTCCTTTCCATGACTGTTACATCTAGAAAGGGCAGCTTCCCATCCTTCTCCATCTCGTAAGTGAAACGCAACACAGAATTCTGCTCAAATGCCTCCTTCAGCTCCTGCAGATGTCTGACATCAGGTACCTGTGTAAAAATGTCGTCAACATACCTGCAGTATATGGCCGGTTTCAAGTTCATGTCGACTAAGACTTTTTGCTCGATGGTACCCATGTAGAAGTTTGCATACAGGACACCTAGGGGAGAACCCATGGCGACCCCATCTACTTGCTTATACATGTGTCCATCCGGGCTCAAGAAGGGTGCCTCTTTAGTACAAGCTTGGAGTAGTTTCCTTAGACTGTTTTCTGGTATGTCAAGAGGAGTACAGGCCGGATCACGGTACACTCTGTCGGCTATCATCCCGATTGTTTCATCCACAGGTACGTTGGAAAACAGAGATTCTACGTCCAACGAGGCTCTTATCCCTGTGGCCCGTGTTCCCCGCAGCAAGTCAACAAATTCCTTTGGAGACTTCAGGCTGAAGGCACACAGGACATAAGGAGTCAGTAAGCCGTTGAGTCGTTTCGCCAGTCTGTACGTGGGTGTGGGTATCTGGCTGATGATTGGCCAAAGTGGGTTTCCAGGCTTGTGTGTCTTGACATTTCCACACGCATATCCAGGTTTATATTCCCGAATATAATATAATAATATTAATATATTTATATTAATAATCTTTGGCAGGTGGAGTCCAGATTTCTTGGCGTTCACAGTTTCAATCAATTTGTTGACCTTTGCTTTCAGTTCGGTTGTAGTGTCCTTCGTTACCCTTTGGAATTTAGTTTGGTCAGAGAGTATGAGGTTCATTTTCGCCAGATATTCGTCTTTTTTAAGAATGACGTATATTGGCGACTTGTCTCCTCTCCTGACAACTATCTCCTTGTTCTCGCGAAGGCTCTTAGCTGCCGCTTTGAGCTCGGGGGACAGTATGGTGCTTCTGTAATTGCCTCGATTCTTTCCTCCTTCCGCAATAAGTTCTGCTTGTAAGATATCTTTGGTGGTGACCTTCTTTTGTGCTTCGAGGTCGAATATGTCGTCCAACAGAATCTCCAACTCCACTTTCCGGGCCATCTCACTCGGTCTGGACATAACGTGACAGTTTATACCCAGATTTAGGAGAGTGACTTGGTCCTCAGTGAGGTTGATTCCTGCAAGGTTCAGGAAGCCATCACTTGGTCGTGGAATTGCCATAGGGCCTCCATATAACGTTGTTAGTTTCTTGATTATCCTTGTTTCGGTGCTGAGGTGATGTCGGTCTGTGAGCATGTCGAGGTGTTGTTCAATGCGAGTACGGAGACTTTCGTCGATGTTGCTGTTTCTCCATTCGTTTGTAGCATGAAGTAGTTGCGCTTTGTTGTCTTTGATTTCATTTTCTGCCTTGTATATCTGATCACGATTCAGATCTTCGCGATATTTTATCGTGAAGGCTTGATTCCTTGCTGCTGGGTCGTGAGTTTTAATATTAGTATATTTTGGTAGCAGCTCAAAGCGGCAGCTAAGAGCCTTCGTGAGAACAAGGAGATAGTTGTCAGGAGAGGCGACAAGTCGCCAATATACGTCATTCTTAAAAAAGACAAATATCTGGCGAAAATGAACCTCATACTCTCTGACCAAACTAAATTCCAAAGGGTAACGAAGGACACTACAGCCGAACTGAAAGCAAAGGTCAACAAATTGATCGAAACTGTGAACGCCAAGAAATCTGGACTCCACCTGCCAAAGATTATTGGGGAATATAAACCTGGATATGTGTATGTAAATGTCAAGACACACAAGCCTGGAAACCCACTTCGGCCAATCATCAGCCAGATACCCACACCCACGTACAGACTGGCGAAACGACTCAACGGCTTGCGGACTCCTTATGTCCCTTGCGCCTTCAGCCTGAAGTCTCCAAAGGAATTTGTTGACTTGCTGCGGGGAACACGGGCCACAGGGATAAGAGCCTCGTTGGACGTAGAATCTCTGTTTACCAACGTACCTGTGGATGAAACAATCGGGATGATAGCCGACAGAGTGTACCGTGATCCGGCCTGTACTCCTCTTGACATACCAGAAAACAGTCTAAGGAAACTACTCCAAGCTTGTACTAAAGAGGCACCCTTCTTGAGCCCGGATGGACACATGTATAAGCAAGTAGATGGGGTCGCCATGGGTTCTCCCCTAGGTGTCCTGTTTGCAAACTTCTGCATGGGTACCATCGAGCAAAAAGTCTTAGTCGACATGAACTTGAAACCGGCCATATACTGCAGGTATGTTGACGACATTTTTACACAGGTACCTGATGTCAGACATCTGCAGGAGCTGAAGGAGGCATTTGAGCAGAATTCTGTGTTGCGTTTCACTTACGAGATGGAGAAGGTAGGAGCGGAGTTTTCCAGACTGCAGTCTACACTAAGGAAACAAACATAGGAATGTGCCTGAATGCCAACAGTGACTGCCCGGACAGGTACAAGAGGAGTGTTGTTAACGCTTATGTCGACCGTTCCCTCAGCCACAGCTCAGAATGGAAGCAAGTCGACGAAGAACTCTGTAGGGTAAGGCAGGTCCTAGTCAACAACGGCTTCTCCAATGGTTTCGTGGAAGACATCATAAGAAGGAAAGTGAAACGCCATGCAACCTCTGAAGAGACAACTAACACAATACCTATACCCCCCTATTAGACTATTTTACAGGAACTTCTTTTCCACAGCCCATAAAACGGAGGAAAGGGTCCTGAAAGATATTGTCAGTAGAAACGTTATCCCTACAGACAAAAATCAGAAGATACAACTGACGATTTACTATAAAACCAGAAAAACGGCCAGCCTACTCATGAGAAACTCTCCAGACACAAAGCAGAACGGTTTAAAAGAGACCAACGTCGTCTATGCCTTCAAATGCCCTCTTGGGGACTGTAAGTCTCAAAAAACCCAGTATATAGGTAAGACAACAACATCTCTTTCCAGGCGTTTAACGATGCATAAGCAACAGGGCTCCATTAAGGAACATATAATCTCTTCCCACAAACAAACCATCACCAGAGAAATCTTAGCATACAACACAGAAATCATCGATAGATACAGCGATAGCAGGCGGCTTGACGTCTGCGAGGCACTACACATAAAGAAGTCAACACCAGCAATCAACAGCCAATTAATACACAACTATATTCTACCCACTTCAAGACCCCACTCCAATATAGAAGCATCAAGAAACATGGACCAATAGACTTTCTACAATTACTTCCATTCAATACCCATTGTTTCGTGTTCTGTCTTGTGTATGAATTTAATACCCATTCAATACCCATTGTTTCGTGTTCTGTCTTATGTTTGAATTTAATACCCATTCAATACCCATTATTGAAAGTTCGTTTTCACCTCATCCACCTCACCCAAATGTAGATATAAACTCGAAGATATGTAAGCTCTATTCAGTTTCAGTTGTGTGTTTGTAAACTAAAGTCTTTGAAAATGTAATAAGTTTTACGAAACGCGCTCAAGTGTCGGGTCAGACTAGAAATAAAAATGAATTTTGGAGAATTGATCTTTGAATTACCATCAACAGTGAAAAGAAACGTAAGAAAGATAGAGAAAATTCGTGTTAGAATTATTAATCTTACTTTTTCGGTCATATTTAATAATATATGTCTACAGGAAAGACTGCTACCAAAATATACTAATGTATGTATATATATATATATATATATATATATATATATATATATATATATATATATATATATATATATATATATATATATATATATATATGTCGTACCTAGTAGCCAGAACGCACTTCTCAGCCTATTATGCAAGGCCCGATTTGCCTAATAAGCCAAATTTTCATGAATTAATTGTTTTTCGAATACCTGACCTACCTAACCTAACCTAACCTAACTTTTTCGGCTGCCTAACCTAACCTAACCTATAAAGATAGGTTAGGTTAGGTTAGGTAGGGTTGATTAGGTTTGGTCATATATCTACGTAAATTTTAACTCCAATAAAAAAAATTGACCTCATACATAACGAAATGGGTAGCTTTATCATTTCATAAGAAAAAAATTAGAGAAAATATATTAATTCAGGAAAACTTGGCTTATTAGGCAAATCGGGCAAATCGACATATATATATATATATATATATATATATATATATATATATATATATATATATATATATATATATATATATATATATATATATATGTCGTACCTAATAGCCAGAACGCACTTCTCAGCCTACTATTCAAGGCCCGATTTGCCTAATAAGCCAAGTTTTCATGAATAAATGTTTTTTCGTCTACCTAACCTACCTAACCTAACCTAACCTAGCTTTTTTTGGCTACCTAACCTAACCTTACCTATAAATATAGGTTAGGTTAGGTTAGGTAGGGTTGGTTAGGTTCGGTCATATATCTACGTTAATTTTAACTCCAATAATAAAAAATTGACCTCATACATAGAGAAAAGGGTTGCTTTATCATTTCATAAGAAAAAAATTATAGTAAATATATTAATTCAGGGAAACTTGGCTTATTAGGCAAATCGGGCCTTGAATAGTAGGCTGAGAAGTGAGTTCTGGCTACTAGGTACGACATATATATATATATATATATATATATGTCGTACCTAGTAGCCAGAACTCACTTCTCAGCCTACTATTCAAGGCCCGATTTGCCTAATAAGCCAAGTTTTCCTGAATTAATATATTTACTATAATTTTTTTCTTATGAAATGATAAAGCAACCCTTTTCTCTATGTATGAGGTCAATTTTTTTTATTGGAGTTAAAATTAACGTAGATATATGACCGAACCTAACCAACCCTACCTAACCTAACCTAACCTATATTTATAGGTAAGGTTAGGTTAGGTAGCCAAAAAAAGCTAGGTTAGGTTAGGTTAGGTAGACGAAAAAACATTAATTCATGAAAACTTGGCTTATTAGGCAAATCGGGCCTTGAATAGTAGGCTGAGAAGTGCGTTCTGGCTATTAGGTACGACATATATATATATATATATATATATATATATATGTCGTACCTAGTAGCCAGAACGCACTTCTCAGCCTACTATGCAAGGCCCGATTTGCCTAATAAGCCAAGTTTTCCTGAATTAATATATTTTCTCTAATTTTTTTCTCATGAAATGATAAAGCTACCCATTTAATTATGTATGAGGTCAATTTTTTTTTTTGGGAGTTAAAATTAACGTAGGTATATGACCGAACCTAACCAACCCTACCTAACCTAACCTAACCTATCTCTATAGGTTAGGTTAGGTTAGGTAGATGAAAAAGTTAGGTTAGGTTAGGTTAGGTAGGTTAGGTAGTCGAAAAATCATTAATTCATGAAAACTTGGCTTATTAGGCAAATCGGGCCTTGCATAGTAGGCTGAGAAGTGCGTTCTGGCTACTAGGTACGACATATATATATATATATATATATATATATATATATATATATATATATATATATATATATATATATATATATATATATATATATATATATATATATATATATATCTAGCCTATGAAGATAGGTTAGGTTAGGTAGGGTTGGGTAGGTTCGGTCATATATCTACGTTAATTTTAACTCCAATAAAAAAAATTGACCTCATACATAATGAAATGGGTAGCTTTATCATTTCATAAGAAAAAAAATTAGAGAAAATATATTAATTCTGGAAAACTTGGCTTATTAGGCAAATCGGGCCTTGCATAGTAGGCTGAGAAGTGCGTTCTGGCTACTAGGTACGACATATATATATATATATATATATATATATATATATATATATATATGTCGTACCTAGTAGCTAGAACGCACTTTTTGGCCTACTATTCAAGGCCTAATTTGCCTAATAAGCCAAGTTTTCCTGAAATAATATATTTTCTCTAATTTTTTTCTTATGAATTGATAAAGCTACCCATTTCAATATGTATGAGGTCAATTTTTTTTTATTGGAGTTAAAATTAACGTAGATATATGACCGAACCTAACCAACCCTACCTAACCTAACCTAACCTATCTTTATAGGTTAGGTTTGGTTAGGTAGCTGAAAAAGTTAGGTTAGGTTAGGTTAGGTAGGTTAGGTAGTCGAAAAAACATTAATTCATGAAAACTTGGCTTATTAGGCAAATCGGGCCTTGCAAAGTAGGCTGAGAAGTGCGTTCTGGCTATTAGGTACGACATATATATATATATATATATATATATATGTCGTACCTAGTAGCCAGAACGCACTTCTCAGCCTACTATACAAGGCCCAATTTGCCTAATAAGCCAAGTTTTTATGAATTAATTGTTTTTCGACTACCTAACCTACCTAACCTAACCTAACCTAACTTTTTCGGCTACCTAACCTAACCTAACCTATAAAGATAGGTTAGGTTAGGTTAGGTAGGGTTGGTTAGGTTCGGTCATATATCTACGTTAATTTTAACTCCAATAAAAAAAAATTGACCTCATACATAATGAAATAGGTAGCTTTATCATTTCATAAGAAAAAAATTAGAGAAAATATATTAATTCAGGAAAACTTGGCTTATTAGGCAAATCGGGCCTTGCATAGTAGGCCGAGAAGTGCATTCTGGCTACTAGGTACGACATATATATATATATATATATATATATATATATATATATATATATATATATATATATATATATATATGTCGTACCTAGTAGCCAGAACTCACTTTTTGGCCTACTATTCAAGGCCCGATTTGCATAATAAGCCAAGTTTTCCTGAATTAATATATTTTTTCTAATTTTTTTCTTATGAAATGATAAAGCTACCCATTTCATTATGTATGAGGTCAATTTTTTTTATTGGAGTTAAAATTAACGTAGATATATGACCGAACCTAACCAACCCTACCTAACCTAACCTAACCTATCTTTATAGGTTAGGTTTGGTTAGGTAGCCGAAAAAGTTAGGTTAGGTTAGGTTTGGTAGGTTAGGTAGTCGAAAAACAATTAATTCATGAAAACTTGGCTTATTAGGCAAATCGGGCCTTGAATAGTAGGCCAAAAAGTGAGTTCTGGCTACTAGGTACGACATATATATATATATATATATATATATATATATATATATATATATATATATATATATATATGTCGTACCTAGTAGCCAGAACTCACTTCTCAGCCTACTACGCAAGGTCTGATTTGCCTAATAAGCCTAGTTTTCAAGAATTAATGTTTTTTCGACAACCTAACCTACCTAACCTAACCTAACCTAACGTTTTCGGCTACCTAACCTAACCTAACCTATAGAGATAGGTTAGGTTAGGTTAGGTAGGGTTGGTTAGGTTCGGTCATATATCTACGTTAATTTTAACTCCAATAAAAAAAAATTGACCTCATACATAATGAAATGGGTAGCTTTATCATTTCATAAGAAAAAAATTAGAGAAAATATATTAATTCAGGAAAACTTGGCTTATTAGGCAAATCGGGCCTTGCATAGTAGGCCGAGAAGTGAGTTCTGGCTACTAGGTACGACATATATATATATATATATATATATATATATATATATATATATCTACAAAAGACCAGAGAGCAAAAAGTTTCTTGTTCCAGCGCCTCAGTGTTGCGAATCAGAGGGGAAATGCCTGTTGCGTCTTGGGCACTAGTCCAACTTCAGAGGAATTCGAAGAAGTGTTTGACTTGCAACAATGATCGAACCCGTCTGTGTCATTCATCAATGTTTCCCATTGTTGTGTTTTTCAAGAGATCCATAACCTTTAAGCACCTTTTTGCATTATTATTTTTGTATCAACCCATATATATATATATATATATATATATATATATATATATATATATATATATATATATATATATATATGTCGTACCTAATAGCCAGAACGCACTTCTCAGCCTACTATTCAAGGCCCGATTTGCCTAATAAGCCAAGTTTTCATGAATTAATGTTTTTTCGTCTACCTAACCTACCTAACCTAACCTAACCTAGCTTTTTTTGGCTACCTAACCTAACCTTACCTATAAATATAGGTTAGGTTAGGTTAGGTAGGGTTGGTTAGGTTCGGTCATATATCTTCGTTAATTTTAACTCCAATAAAAAAAAATTGACCTCATACATAGAGAAAAGGGTTGCTTTATCATTTCATAAGAAAAAAAATATAGTAAATATATTAATTCAGGAAAACTTGGCTTATTAGGCAAATCGGGCCTTGAATAGTAGGCTGAGAAGTGAGTTCTGGCTACTAGGTACGACATATATATATATATATATATATATATATATATATATATATATATATATATATAACTGAAAACTCACACCCCAGAAGTGACTCGAACCCATACTCCCAGAAGCAACGCAACTGGTATGTACAAGACGCCTTAATCCACTTGACCATCACGACCGGACAAAATGAGGTGATAGCCGAGGCTATTTGAACCACCCCACCGCCGGCACTCGGATAGTAATCTTGGGCATAGCATTTTACCAAATCACCTCATTCTTTGGGGCACACGTGAGGAACACAAATGCGAACAAGCCTGAATGGTCCCCAGGACAATATGCAACTGAAAACTCACACCCCAGAAGTGACTCGAACCCATACTCCCAGAAGCAACGCAACTGGTATGTACAAGACGCCTTAATCCACTTGACCATCACGACCGGACAAAATGAGGTGATAGCCGAGGCTATTTGAACCACCCCACCGCCGGCACTCGGATAGTAATCTTGGGCATAGCATTTTACCAAATCACCTCATTCTTTGGGGCACACGTGAGGAACACAAATGCGAACAAGCCTGAATGGTCCCCAGGACAATATGCAACTGAAAACTCACACCCCAGAAGTGACTCGAACCCATACTCCCAGAAGCAACGCAACTGGTATGTACAAGACGCCTTAATCCACTTGACCATCACGACCGGACAAAATGAGGTGATAGCCGAGGCTATTTGAACCACCCCACCGCCGGCACTCGGATAGTAATCTTGGGCATAGCATTTTACCAAATCACCTCATTCTTTGGGGCACACGTGAGGAACACAAATGTGAACAAGCCTGAATGGTCCCCAGGACAATATGCAACTGAAAACTCACACCCAAGAAGTGACTCGAACCCATACTCCCAGAAGCAACGCAACTGGTATGTACAAGACGCCTTAATCCACTTGACCATCACGACCGGACAAAATGAGGTGATAGCCGAGGCTATTTGAACCACCCCACCGCCGGCACTCGGATTGTAATCTTGGGCATAGCATTTTACCAAATCACCTCATTCTTTGGGGCACACGTGAGGAACACAAATGCGAACAAGCCTGAATGGTCCCCAGGACAATATGCAACTGAAAACTCACATCCCAGAAGTGACTCGAACCCATACTCCCAGAAGCAACGCAACTGGTATGTACAAGACGCCTTAATCCACTTGACCATCACGACCTGACAAAATGAGGTGATAGCCGAGGCTATTTGAACCACCCCACCGCCGGCACTCGGATAGTAATCTTGGGCATAGCATTTTACCAAATCACCTCATTCTTTGGGGCACACGTGAGGAACACAAATGCGAACAAGCCTGAATGGTCCCCAGGACAATATGCAACTGAAAACTCACACCCCAGAAGTGACTCGAACCCATACTCCCAGAAGCAACGCAACTGGTATGTACAAGACGCCTTAATCCACTTGACCATCACGACCGGACAAAATGAGGTGATAGCCGAGGCTATTTGAACCACCCCACCGCCGGCACTCGGATAGTAATCTTGGGCATAGCATTTTACCAAATCACCTCATTCTTTGGGGCACACGTGAGGAACACAAATGCGAACAAGCCTGAATGGTCCCCAGGACAATATGCAACTGAAAACTCACATCCCAGAAGTGACTCGAACCCATACTCCCAGAAGCAACGCAACTGGTATGTACAAGACGCCTTAATCCACTTGACCATCACGACCGGACAAAATGAGGTGATAGCCGAGGCTATTTGAACCACCCCACCGCCGGCACTCGGATAGTAATCTTGGGCATAGCATTTTACCAAATCACCTCATTCTTTGGGGCACACGTGAGGAACACAAATGCGAACAAGCCTGAATGGTCCCCAGGACAATATGCAACTGAAAACTCACACCCCAGAAGTGACTCGAACCCATACTCCCAGAAGCAACGCAACTGGTATGTACAAGACGCCTTAATCCACTTGACCATCACGACCGGACAAAATGAGGTGATAGCCGAGGCTATTTGAACCACCCCACCGCTGGCACTCGGATAGTAATCTTGGGCATAGCATTTTACCAAATCACCTCATTCTTTGGGGCACACGTGAGGAACACAAATGCGAACAAGCCTGAATGGTCCCCAGGACAATATGCAACTGAAAACTCACACCCCAGAAGTGACTCGAACCCATACTCCCAGAAGCAACGCAACTGGTATGTACAAGACGCCTTAATCCACTTGACCATCACGACCGGACAAAATGAGGTGATAGCCGAGGCTATTTGAACCACCCCACCGCCGGCACTCGGATAGTAATCTTGGGCATAGCATTTTACCAAATCACCTCATTCTTTGGGGCACACGTGAGGAACACAAATGCGAACAAGCCTGAATGGTCCCCAGGACAATATGCAACTGAAAACTCACACCCCAGAAGTGACTCGAACCCATACTCCCAGAAGCAACGCAACTGGTATGTACAAGACGCCTTAATCCACTTGACCATCACGACCGGACAAAATGAGGTGATAGCCGAGGCTATTTGAACCACCCCACCGCCGGCACTCGGATAGTAATCTTGGGCATAGCATTTTACCAAATCACCTCATTCTTTGGGGCACACGTGAGGAACACAAATGCGAACAAGCCTGAATGGTCCCCAGGACAATATGCAACTGAAAACTCACACCCCAGAAGTGACTCGAACCCATACTCCCAGAAGCAACGCAACTGGTATGTACAAGACGCCTTAATCCACTTGACCATCACGACCGGACAAAATGAGGTGATAGCCGAGGCTATTTGAACCACCCCACCGCCGGCACTCGGATAGTAATCTTGGGCATAGCATTTTTACCAAATCACCTCATTCTTTGGGGCACACGTGAGGAACACAAATGCGAACAAGCCTGAATGGTCCCCAGGACAATATGCAACTGAAAACTCACACCCCAGAAGTGACTCGAACCCATACTCCCAGAAGCAACGCAACTGGTATGTACAAGACGCCTTAATCCACTTGACCATCACGACCGGACAAAATGAGGTGATAGCCGAGGCTATTTGAACCACCCCACCGCCGGCACTTGGATAGTAATCTTGGGCATAGCATTTTACCAAATCACCTCATTCTTTGGGGCACACGTGAGGAATACAAATGCGAACAAGCCTGAATGGTCCCCAGGACAATATGCAACTGAAAACTCACACCCCAGAAGTGACTCGAACCCATACTCCCAGAAGCAACGCAACTGGTATGTACAAGACGCCTTAATCCACTTGACCATCACGACCGGACAAAATGAGGTGATAGCCGAGGCTATTTGAACCACCCCACCGCCGGCACTCGGATAGTAATCTTGGGCATAGCATTTTACCAAATCACCTCATTCTTTGGGGCACACGTGAGGAACACAAATGCGAACAAGCCTGAATGGTCCCCAGGACAATATGCAACTGAAAACTCACACCCCAGAAGTGACTCGAACCCATACTCCCAGAAGCAACGCAACTGGTATGTACAAGATGCCTTAATCCACTTGACCATCACGACCGGACAAAATGAGGTGATAGCCGAGGCTATTTGAACCACCCCACCGCCGGCACTCGGATAGTAATCTTGGGCATAGCATTTTACCAAATCACCTCATTCTTTGGGGCACACGTGAGGAACACAAATGCGAACAAGCCTGAATGGTCCCCAGGACAATATGCAACTGAAAACTCACACCCCAGAAGTGACTCGAACCCATACTCCCAGAAGCAATGCAACTGGTATGTACAAGACGCCTTAATCCACTTGACCATCACGACCGGACAAAATGAGGTGATAGCCGAGGCTATTTGAACCACCCCACCGCCGGCACTCGGATAGTAATCTTGGGCATAGCATTTTACCAAATCACCTCATTCTTTGGGGCACACGTGAGGAACACAAATGCGAACAAGCCTGAATGGTCCCCAGGACAATATGCAACTGAAAACTCACACCCCAGAAGTGACTCGAACCCATACTCCCAGAAGCAACGCAACTGGTATGTACAAGACGCCTTAATCCACTTGACCATCACGACCGGACAAAATGAGGTGATAGCCGAGGCTATTTGAACCACCCCACCGCCGGCACTCGGATAGTAATCTTGGGCATAGCATTTTACCAAATCACCTCATTCTTTGGGGCACACGTGAGGAACACAAATGCGAACAAGCCTGAATGGTCCCCAGGACAATATGCAACTGAAAACTCACACCCCAGAAGTGACTCGAACCCATACTCCCAGAAGCAACGCAACTGGTATGTACAAGACGCCTTAATCCACTTGACCATCACGACCGGACAAAATGAGGTGATAGCCGAGGCTATTTGAACCACCCCACCGCCGGCACTCGGATAGTAATCTTGGGCATAGCATTTTACCAAATCACCTCATTCTTTGGGGCACACGTGAGGAACACAAATGCGAACAAGCCTGAATGGTCCCCAGGACAATATGCAACTGAAAACTCACACCCCAGAAGTGACTCGAACCCATACTCCCAGAAGCAACGCAACTGGTATGTACAAGACGCCTTAATCCACTTGACCATCACGACCGGACAAAATGAGGTGATAGCCGAGGCTATTTGAACCACCCCACCGCCGGCACTCGGATAGTAATCTTGGGCATAGCATTTTACCAAATCACCTCATTCTTTGGGGCACACGTGAGGAACACAAATGCGAACAAGCCTGAATGGTCCCCAGGACAATATGCAACTGAAAACTCACACCCCAGAAGTGACTCGAACCCATACTCCCAGAAGCAACGCAACTGGTATGTACAAGACGCCTTAATCCACTTGACCATCACGACCGGACAAAATGAGGTGATAGCCGAGGCTATTTGAACCACCCCACCGCCGGCACTCGGATAGTAATCTTGGGCATAGCATTTTACCAAATCACCTCATTCTTTGGGGCACACGTGAGGAACACAAATGCGAACAAGCCTGAATGGTCCCCAGGACAATATGCAACTGAAAACTCACACCCCAGAAGTGACTCGAACCCATACTCCCAGAAGCAACGCAACTGGTATGTACAAGACGCCTTATTCCACTTGACCATCACGACCGGACAAAATGAGGTGATAGCCAAGGCTATTTGAACCACCCCACCGCCGGCACTCGGATAGTAATCTTGGGCATAGCATTTTACCAAATCACCTCATTCTTTGGGGCACACGTGAGGAACACAAATGCGAACAAGCCTGAATGGTCCCCAGGACAATATGCAACTGAAAACTCACACCCCAGAAGTGACTCGAACCCATACTCCCAGAAGCAACGCAACTGGTATGTACAAGACGCCTTAATCCACTTGACCATCACGACCGGACAAAATGAGGTGATAGCCGAGGCTATTTGAACCACCCCACCGCCGTCACTCGGATAGTAATCTTGGGCATAGCATTTTACCAAATCACCTCATTCTTTGGGGCACACGTGAGGAACACAAATGCGAACAAGCCTGAATGGTCCCCAGGACAATATGCAACTGAAAACTCACACCCCAGAAGTGACTCGAACCCATACTCCCAGAAGCAACGCAACTGGTATGTACAAGACGCCTTAATCCACTTGACCATCACGACCGGACAAAATGAGGTGATAGCCGAGGCTATTTGAACCACCCCACCGCCGGCACTCGGATAGTAATCTTGGGCATAGCATTTTACCAAATCACCTCATTCTTTGGGGCACACGTGAGGAACACAAATGCGAACAAGCCTGAATGGTCCCCAGGACAATATGCAACTGAAAACTCACACCCCAGAAGTGACTCGAACCCATACTCCCAGAAGCAACGCAACTGGTATGTACAAGACGCCTTAATCCACTTGACCATCACGACCGGACAAAATGAGGTGATAGCCGAGGCTATTTGAACCACCCCACCGCCGGCACTCGGATAGTAATCTTGGGCATAGCATTTTACCAAATCACCTCATTCTTTGGGGCACACGTGAGGAACACAAATGCGAACAAGCCTGAATGGTCCCCAGGACAATATGCAACTGAAAACTCACACCCCAGAAGTGACTCGAACCCATACTCCCAGAAGCAACGCAACTGGTATGTACAAGACGCCTTAATCCACTTGACCATCACGACCGGACAAAATGAGGTGATAGCCGAGGCTATTTGAACCACCCCACCGCCGGCACTCGGATAGTAATCTTGGGCATAGCATTTTACCAAATCACCTCATTCTTTGGGGCACACGTGAGGAACACAAATGCGAACAAGCCTGAATGGTCCCCAGGACAATATGCAACTGAAAACTCACACCCCAGAAGTGACTCGAACCCATACTCCCAGAAGCAACGCAACTGGTATGTACAAGACGCCTTAATCCACTTGACCATCACGACCGGACAAAATGAGGTGATAGCCGAGGCTATTTGAACCACCCCAACGCCGGCACTCGGATAGTAATCTTGGGCATAGCATTTTACCAAATCACCTCATTCTTTGGGGCACACGTGAGGAACACAAATGCGAACAAGCCTGAATGGTCCCCAGGACAATATGCAACTGAAAACTCACACCCCAGAAGTGACTCGAACCCATACTCCCAGAAGCAACGCAACTGGTATGTACAAGACGCCTTAATCCACTTGACCATCACGACCGGACAAAATGAGGTGATAGCCGAGGCTATTTGAACCACCCCACCGCCGGCACTCGGATAGTAATCTTGGGCATAGCATTTTACCAAATCACCTCATTCTTTGGGGCACACGTGAGGAACACAAATGCGAACAAGCCTGAATGGTCCCCAAGACAATATGCAACTGAAAACTCACACCCCAGAAGTGACTCGAACCCATACTCCCAGAAGCAACGCAACTGGTATGTACAAGACGCCTTAATCCACTTGACCATCACGACCGGACAAAATGAGGTGATAGCCGAGGCTATTTGAACCACCCCACCGCCGGCACTCGGATAGTAATCTTGGGCATAGCATTTTACCAAATCACCTCATTCTTTGGGGCACACGTGAGGAACACAAATGCGAACAAGCCTGAATGGTCCCCAGGACAATATGCAACTGAAAACTCACACCCCAGAAGTGACTCGAACCCATACTCCCAGAAGCAACGCAACTGGTATGTACAAGACGCCTTAATCCACTTGACCATCACGACCGGACAAAATGAGGTGATAGCCGAGGCTATTTGAACCACCCCACCGCCGGCACTCGGATAGTAATCTTGGGCATAGCATTTTACCAAATCACCTCATTCTTTGGGGCACACGTGAGGAACACAAATGCGAACAAGCCTGAATGGTCCCCAGGACAATATGCAACTGAAAACTCACACCCCAGAAGTGACTCGAACCCATACTCCCAGAAGCAACGCAACTGGTATGTACAAGACGCCTTAATCCACTTGACCATCACGACTGGACAAAATGAGGTGATAGCCGAGGCTATTTGAACCACCCCACCGCCGGCACTCGGATAGTAATCTTGGGCATAGCATTTTACCAAATCACCTCATTCTTTGGGGCACACGTGAGGAACACAAATGCGAACAAGCCTGAATGGTCCCCAGGACAATATGCAACTGAAAACTCACACCCCAGAAGTGACTCGAACCCATACTCCCAGAAGCAACGCAACTGGTATGTACAAGACGCCTTAATCCACTTGACCATCACGACCGGACAAAATGAGGTGATAGCCGAGGCTATTTGAACCACCCCACCGCCGGCACTCGGATAGTAATCTTGGGCATAGCATTTTACCAAATCACCTCATTCTTTGGGGCACACGTGAGGAACACAAATGCGAACAAGCCTGAATGGTCCCCAGGACAATATGCAACTGAAAACTCACACCCCAGAAGTGACTCGAACCCATACTCCCAGAAGCAACGCAACTGGTATGTACAAGACGCCTTAATCCACTTGACCATCACGACCGGACAAAATGAGGTGATAGCCGAGGCTATTTGAACCACCCCACCGCCGGCACTCGGATAGTAATCTTGGGCATAGCATTTTACCAAATCACCTCATTCTTTGGGGCACACGTGAGGAACACAAATGCGAACAAGCCTGAATGGTCCCCAGGACAATATGCAACTGAAAACTCACACCCCAGAAGTGACTCGAACCCATACTCCCAGAAGCAACGCAACTGGTATGTACAAGACGCCTTAATCCACTTGACCATCACGACCGGACAAAATGAGGTGATAGCCGAGGCTATTTGAACCACCCCACCGCCGGCACTCGGATAGTAATCTTGGGCATAGCATTTTACCAAATCACCTCATTCTTTGGGGCACACGTGAGGAACACAAATGCGAACAAGCCTGAATGGTCCCCAGGACAATATGCAACTGAAAACTCACACCCCAGAAGTGACTCGAACCCATACTCCCAGAAGCAACGCAACTGGTATGTACAAGACGCCTTAATCCACTTGACCATCACGACCGGACAAAATGAGGTGATAGCCGAGGCTATTTGAACCACCCCACCGCCGGCACTCGGATAGTAATCTTGGGCATAGCATTTTACCAAATCACCTCATTCTTTGGGGCACACGTGAGGAACACAAATGCGAACAAGCCTGAATGGTCCCCAGGACAATATGCAACTGAAAACTCACACCCCAGAAGTGACTCGAACCCATACTCCCAGAAGCAACGCAACTGGTATGTACAAGACGCCTTAATCCACTTGACCATCACGACCGGACAAAATGAGGTGATAGCCGAGGCTATTTGAACCACCCCACCGCCGGCACTCGGATAGTAATCTTGGGCATAGCATTTTACCAAATCACCTCATTCTTTGGGGCACACGTGAGGAACACAAATGCGAACAAGCCTGAATGGTCCCCAGGACAATATGCAACTGAAAACTCACACCCCAGAAGTGACTCGAACCCATACTCCCAGAAGCAACGCAACTGGTATGTACAAGACGCCTTAATCCACTTGACCATCACGACCGGACAAAATGAGGTGATAGCCGAGGCTATTTGAACCACCCCACCGCCGTCACTCGGATAGTAATCTTGGGCATAGCATTTTACCAAATCACCTCATTCTTTGGGGCACACGTGAGGAACACAAATGCGAACAAGCCTGAATGGTCCCCAGGACAATATGCAACTGAAAACTCACACCCCAGAAGTGACTCGAACCCATACTCCCAGAAGCAACGCAACTGGTATGTACAAGACGCCTTAATCCACTTGACCATCACGACCGGACAAAATGAGGTGATAGCCGAGGCTATTTGAACCACCCCACCGCCGGCACTCGGATAGTAATCTTGGGCATAGCATTTTACCAAATCACCTCATTCTTTGGGGCACACGTGAGGAACACAAATGCGAACAAGCCTGAATGGTCCCCAGGACAATATGCAACTGAAAACTCACACCCCAGAAGTGACTCGAACCCATACTCCCAGAAGCAACGCAACTGGTATGTACAAGACGCCTTAATCCACTTGACCATCACGACCGGACAAAATGAGGTGATAGCCGAGGCTATTTGAACCACCCCACCGCCGGCACTCGGATAGTAATCTTGGGCATAGCATTTTACCAAATCACCTCATTCTTTGGGGCACACGTGAGGAACACAAATGCGAACAAGCCTGAATGGTCCCCAGGACAATATGCAACTGAAAACTCACACCCCAGAAGTGACTCGAACCCATACTCCCAGAAGCAACGCAACTGGTATGTACAAGACGCCTTAATCCACTTGACCATCACGACCGGACAAAATGAGGTGATAGCCGAGGCTATTTGAACCACCCCACCGCCGGCACTCGGATAGTAATCTTGGGCATAGCATTTTACCAAATCACCTCATTCTTTGGGGCACACGTGAGGAACACAAATGCGAACAAGCCTGAATGGTCCCCAGGACAATATGCAACTGAAAACTCACACCCCAGAAGTGACTCGAACCCATACTCCCAGAAGCAACGCAACTGGTATGTACAAGACGCCTTAATCCACTTGACCATCACGACCGGACAAAATGAGGTGATAGCCGAGGCTATTTGAACCACCCCAACGCCGGCACTCGGATAGTAATCTTGGGCATAGCATTTTACCAAATCACCTCATTCTTTGGGGCACACGTGAGGAACACAAATGCGAACAAGCCTGAATGGTCCCCAGGACAATATGCAACTGAAAACTCACACCCCAGAAGTGACTCGAACCCATACTCCCAGAAGCAACGCAACTGGTATGTACAAGACGCCTTAATCCACTTGACCATCACGACCGGACAAAATGAGGTGATAGCCGAGGCTATTTGAACCACCCCACCGCCGGCACTCGGATAGTAATCTTGGGCATAGCATTTTACCAAATCACCTCATTCTTTGGGGCACACGTGAGGAACACAAATGCGAACAAGCCTGAATGGTCCCCAGGACAATATGCAACTGAAAACTCACACCCCAGAAGTGACTCGAACCCATACTCCCAGAAGCAACGCAACTGGTATGTACAAGACGCCTTAATCCACTTGACCATCACGACCGGACAAAATGAGGTGATAGCCGAGGCTATTTGAACCACCCCACCGCCGGCACTCGGATAGTAATCTTGGGCATAGCATTTTACCAAATCACCTCATTCTTTGGGGCACACGTGAGGAACACAAATGCGAACAAGCCTGAATGGTCCCCAGGACAATATGCAACTGAAAACTCACACCCCAGAAGTGACTCGAACCCATACTCCCAGAAGCAACGCAACTGGTATGTACAAGACGCCTTAATCCACTTGACCATCACGACCGGACAAAATGAGGTGATAGCCGAGGCTACTTGAACCACCCCACCGCCGGCACTCAGATAGTAATCTTGGGCATAGCATTTTACCAAATCACCTCATTCTTTGGGGCACACGTGAGGAACACAAATGCGAACAAGCCTGAATGGTCCCCAGGACAATATGCAACTGAAAACTCACACCCCAGAAGTGACTCGAACCCATACTCCCAGAAGCAACGCAACTGGTATGTACAAGACGCCTTAATCCACTTGACCATCACGACCGGACAAAATGAGGTGATAGCCGAGGCTATTTGAACCACCCCACCGCCGGCACTCGGATAGTAATCTTGGGCATAGCATTTTACCAAATCACCTCATTCTTTGGGGCACACGTGAGGAACACAAATGCGAACAAGCCTGAATGGTCCCCAGGACAATATGCAACTGAAAACTCACACCCCAGAAGTGACTCGAACCCATTCTCCCAGAAGCTACGCAACTGGTATGTACAAGACGCCTTAATCCACTTGACCATCACGACCGGACAAAATGAGGTGATAGCCGAGGTTATTTGAACCACCCCACCGCCGGCACTCGGATAGTAATCTTGGGCATAGCATTTTACCAAATCACCTCATTCTTTGGGGCACACGTGAGGAACACAAATGTGAACAAGCCTGAATGGTCCCCAGGACAATATGCAACTGAAAACTCACACCCCAGAAGTGACTCGAACCCATACTCCCAGATCTGATGGTCAAGTGGATTAAGGCGTCTTGTACATACCAGTTGCGTTGCTTCTGGGAGTATGGGTTCGAGTCACTTCTGGGGTGTGAGTTTTCAGTTGCATATTGTCCTGGGGACCATTCAGGCTTGTTCGCATTTGTGTTCCTCACGTGTGCCCCAAAGAATGAGGTGATTTGGTAAAATGCTATGCCCAAGATTACTATCCGAGTGCCGGCGGTGGGGTGGTTCAAATAGCCTCGGCTATCACCTCATTTTGTCCGGTCGTGATGGTCAAGTGGATTAAGGCGTCTTGTACATACCAGTTGCGTTGCTTCTGGGAGTATGGGTTCGAGTCACTTCTGGGGTGTGAGTTTTCAGTTGCATATTGTCCTGGGGACCATTCAGGCTTGTTCGCATTTGTGTTCCTCACGTGTGCCCCAAAGAATGAGGTGATTTGGTAAAATGCTATGCCCAAGATTACTATCCGAGTGCCGGCGGTGGGGTGGTTCAAATAGCCTCGGCTATCACCTCATTTTGTCCGGTCGTGATGGTCAAGTGGATTAAGGCGTCTTGTACATACCAGTTGCGTTGCTTCTGGGAGTATGGGTTCGAGTCACTTCTGGGGTGTGAGTTTTCAGTTGCATATTGTCCTGGGGACCATTCAGGCTTGTTCGCATTTGTGTTCCTCACGTGTGCCCCAAAGAATGAGGTGATTTGGTAAAATGCTATGCCCAAGATTACTATCCGAGTGCCGGCGGTGGGGTGGTTCAAATAGCCTCGGCTATCACCTCATTTTGTCCGGTCGTGATGCTCAAGTGGATTAAGGCGTCTTGTACATACCAGTTGCGTTGCTTCTGGGAGTATGGGTTCGAGTCACTTCTGGGGTGTGAGTTTTCAGTTGCATATTGTCCTGGGGACCATTCAGGCTTGTTCGCATTTGTGTTCCTCACGTGTGCCCCAAAGAATGAGGTGATTTGGTAAAATGCTATGCCCAAGATTACTATCCGAGTGCCGGCGGTGGGGTGGTTCAAATAGCCTCGGCTATCACCTCATTTTGTCCGGTCGTGATGGTCAAGTGGATTAAAGCGTCTTGTACATACCAGTTGCGTTGCTTCTGGGAGTATGGGTCCGAGTCACTTCTGGGGTGTGAGTTTTCAGTTGCATATTGTCCTGGGGACCATTCAGGCTTGTTCGCATTTGTGTTCCTCACGTGTGCTCCAAAGAATGAGGTGATTTGGTAAAATGCTATGCCCAAGATTACTATCCGAGTGCCGGCGGTGGGATGGTTCAAATAGCCTCGGCTATCACCTCATTTTGTCCGGTCGTGATGGTCAAGTGGATTAAGGCGTCTTGTACATACCAGTTGCGTTGCTTCTGGGAGTATGGGTTCGAGTCACTTCTGGGGTGTGAGTTTTCAGTTGCATATTGTCCTGGGGACCATTCAGGCTTGTTCGCATTTGTGTTCCTCACGTGTGCCCCAAAGAATGAGGTGATTTGGTAATATGCTATGCCGAAGATTACTATTCGAGTGCCGGCGGTGGGGTGGTTCAAATAGCCTCGGCTATCACCTCATTTTGTCCGGTCGTGATGGTCAAGTGGATTAAGGCGTCTTGTACATACCAGTTGCGTTGCTTCTGGGAGTATGGGTTCGAGTCACTTCTGGGGTGTGAGTTTTCAGTTGCATATATTGTCCTGGGGACCATTCAGGCTTGTTCGCATTTGTGTTCCTCACGTGTGCCCCAAAGAATGAGGTGATTTGGTAAAATGCTATGCCCAAGATTACTATTCGAGTGCCGGCGGTGGGGTGGTTCAAATAGCCTCGGCTATCACCTCATTTTGTCCGGTCGTGATGGTCAAGTGGATTAAGGCGTCTTGTACATACCAGTTGCGTTGCTTCTGGGAGTATGGGTTCGAGTCACTTCTGGGGTGTGAGTTTTCAGTTGCATATTGTCCTGGGGACCATTCAGGCTTGTTCGCATTTGTGTTCCTCACGTGTGCCCCAAAGAATGAGGTGATTTGGTAAAATGCTATGCCCAAGATTAATATCCGAGTGCCGGCGGTGGGGTGGTTCAAATAGCCTCGGCTATCACCTCATTTTGTCCGGTCGTGATGGTCAAGTGGATTAAGGCGTCTTGTACATACCAGTTGCGTTGCTTCTGAGAGTATGGGTTCGAGTCACTTCTGGGGTGTGAGTTTTCAGTTGCATATTGTCCTGGGGACCATTCAGGCTTGTTCGCATTTGTGTTCCTCACGTGTGCCCCAAAGAATGAGGTGATTTGGTAAAATGCTATGCCCAAGATTACTATCCGAGTGCCGGCGGTGGGGTGGTTCAAATAGCCTCGGCTATCACCTCATTTTGTCCGGTCGTGATGGTCAAGTGGATTAAGGCGTCTTGTACATACCAGTTGCGTTGCTTCTGGGAGTATGGGTTCGAGTCACTTCTGGGGTGTGAGTTTTCAGTTGCATATTGTCCTGGGGACCATTCAGGCTTGTTCGCATTTGTGTTCCTCACGTGTGCCCCAAAGAATGAGGTGATTTGGTAAAATGCTATGCCCAAGATTACTATCCGAGTGCCGGCGGTGGGGTGGTTCAAATAGCCTCGGCTATCACCTCATTTTGTCCGGTCGTGATGGTCAAGTGGATTAAGGCGTCTTGTACATACCAGTTGCGTTGCTTCTGGGAGTATGGGTTCGAGTCACTTCTGGGGTGTGAGTTTTCAGTTGCATATTGTCCTGGGGACCATTCAGGCTTGTTCGCATTTGTGTTCCTCACGTGTGCCCCAAAGAATGAGGTGATTTGGTAAAATGCTATTCCCAAGATTACTATCCGAGTGCCGGCTGTGGGGTGGTTCAAATAGCCTCGGCTATCACCTCATTTTGTCCGGTCGTGATGGTCAAGTGGATTAAGGCGTCTTGTACATACCAGTTGCGTTGCTTCTGGGAGTATGGGTTCGAGTCACTTCTGGGGTGTGAGTTTTCAGTTGCATATTGTCCTGGGGACCATTCAGGCTTGTTCGCATTTGTGTTCCTCACGTGTGCCCCAAAGAATGAGGTGATTTGGTAAAATGCTATGCCCAAGATTACTATCCGAGTGCCGGCGGTGGGGTGGTTCAAATAGCCTCGGCTATCACCTCATTTTGTCCGGTCGTGATGGTCAAGTGGATTAAAGCGTCTTGTACATACCAGTTGCGTTGCTTCTGGGAGTATGGGTCCGAGTCACTTCTGGGGTGTGAGTTTTCAGTTGCATATTGTCCTGGGGACCATTCAGGCTTGTTCGCATTTGTGTTCCTCACGTGTGCTCCAAAGAATGAGGTGATTTGGTAAAATGCTATGCCCAAGATTACTATCCGAGTGCCGGCGGTGGGATGGTTCAAATAGCCTCGGCTATCACCTCATTTTGTCCGGTCGTGATGGTCAAGTGGATTAAGGCGTCTTGTACATACCAGTTGCGTTGCTTCTGGGAGTATGGGTTCGAGTCACTTCTGGGGTGTGAGTTTTCAGTTGCATATTGTCCTGGGGACCATTCAGGCTTGTTCGCATTTGTGTTCCTCACGTGTGCCCCAAAGAATGAGGTGATTTGGTAATATGCTATGCCGAAGATTACTATTCGAGTGCCGGCGGTGGGGTGGTTCAAATAGCCTCGGCTATCACCTCATTTTGTCCGGTCGTGATGGTCAAGTGGATTAAGGCGTCTTGTACATACCAGTTGCGTTGCTTCTGGGAGTATGGGTTCGAGTCACTTCTGGGGTGTGAGTTTTCAGTTGCATATATTGTCCTGGGGACCATTCAGGCTTGTTCGCATTTGTGTTCCTCACGTGTGCCCCAAAGAATGAGGTGATTTGGTAAAATGCTATGCCCAAGATTACTATTCGAGTGCCGGCGGTGGGGTGGTTCAAATAGCCTCGGCTATCACCTCATTTTGTCCGGTCGTGATGGTCAAGTGGATTAAGGCGTCTTGTACATACCAGTTGCGTTGCTTCTGGGAGTATGGGTTCGAGTCACTTCTGGGGTGTGAGTTTTCAGTTGCATATTGTCCTGGGGACCATTCAGGCTTGTTCGCATTTGTGTTCCTCACGTGTGCCCCAAAGAATGAGGTGATTTGGTAAAATGCTATGCCCAAGATTAATATCCGAGTGCCGGCGGTGGGGTGGTTCAAATAGCCTCGGCTATCACCTCATTTTGTCCGGTCGTGATGGTCAAGTGGATTAAGGCGTCTTGTACATACCAGTTGCGTTGCTTCTGAGAGTATGGGTTCGAGTCACTTCTGGGGTGTGAGTTTTCAGTTGCATATTGTCCTGGGGACCATTCAGGCTTGTTCGCATTTGTGTTCCTCACGTGTGCCCCAAAGAATGAGGTGATTTGGTAAAATGCTATGCCCAAGATTACTATCCGAGTGCCGGCGGTGGGGTGGTTCAAATAGCCTCGGCTATCACCTCATTTTGTCCGGTCGTGATGGTCAAGTGGATTAAGGCGTCTTGTACATACCAGTTGCGTTGCTTCTGGGAGTATGGGTTCGAGTCACTTCTGGGGTGTGAGTTTTCAGTTGCATATTGTCCTGGGGACCATTCAGGCTTGTTCGCATTTGTGTTCCTCACGTGTGCCCCAAAGAATGAGGTGATTTGGTAAAATGCTATGCCCAAGATTACTATCCGAGTGCCGGCGGTGGGGTGGTTCAAATAGCCTCGGCTATCACCTCATTTTGTCCGGTCGTGATGGTCAAGTGGATTAAGGCGTCTTGTACATACCAGTTGCGTTGCTTCTGGGAGTATGGGTTCGAGTCACTTCTGGGGTGTGAGTTTTCAGTTGCATATTGTCCTGGGGACCATTCAGGCTTGTTCGCATTTGTGTTCCTCACGTGTGCCCCAAAGAATGAGGTGATTTGGTAAAATGCTATTCCCAAGATTACTATCCGAGTGCCGGCTGTGGGGTGGTTCAAATAGCCTCGGCTATCACCTCATTTTGTCCGGTCGTGATGGTCAAGTGGATTAAGGCGTCTTGTACATACCAGTTGCGTTGCTTCTGGGAGTATGGGTTCGAGTCACTTCTGGGGTGTGAGTTTTCAGTTGCATATTGTCCTGGGGACCATTCAGGCTTGTTCGCATTTGTGTTCCTCACGTGTGCCCCAAAGAATGAGGTGATTTGGTAAAATGCTATGCCCAAGATTACTATCCGAGTGCCGGCGGTGGGGTGGTTCAAATAGCCTCGGCTATCACCTCATTTTGTCCGGTCGTGATGGTCAAGTGGATTAAGGCGTCTTGTACATACCAGTTGCGTTGCTTCTGGGAGTATGGGTTCGAGTCACTTCTGGGGTGTGAGTTTTCAGTTGCATATTGTCCTGGGGACCATTCAGGCTTGTTCGCATATATATATATATATATATATATATATATATATATATATATTTATATATATATATATGTTTTCTTCACTATATATAAACAGATTCTAGAGTATAGATTTTAACTTGTTTGGTGTTCAGACACCTGACGCTTGAGCCACACTTGGGCGGAACGGAAGGGGAGCTGGAGGTAGCCCGCTGGGTAGCGCAGACGTGGCAGCGCCAGGGACTCGACCAGGTCCATCTGGTGCCCTACCAGACTCTCCTCTCCTACCCGGACCCTCTCATACCCAACTTGGTGAGTGCACTGTCTTCCTTTTTTATAGTTGTTTACTGTATGTGTCAAGTAGTGCAAGGTTTTGAGGACCTTGTTTGTTTACCTACTCGGTTGAGGCTTTAAAGTGTTGGAGTTAGCAACCAGAGCTGCACTACTAGGTACAGTTAGCTTGGACCGTTTTGCCTAACAAGCAGAGCTGCACTGCTAGGTACAGTTAGCTAGGACCGTTTTGCGTAACAAGCAGAGCTGCACTACTAGGTACAGTTAGCTAGGACCGTTTTGCCTAACTAGCAGAGCTGCACTGCTAGGTACAGTTAGCTAGGACCGTTTTGCCTAACAAGCAGAGTGAATTTGTATCTCTTTAAGAATATATATAGAAAGGATTCTGCCACTATGTATATTGGCTTACAATGTCGAATACATTCAATACAAACTTAACTATGCTTGGCTTTACCAACAATAAGCAGATTTAAAGAGTTATTGGGATATTTCGATTAGGTTGCTAAACTAGTTGTAATAAAGAAATGTCTCATTCATTGAAAATATCTGTTAATTTACAACTGAAAATTAGAAAAACTAATTCTGTAACGAATTTCAGCTTATGGAAAGTGTTGGTAGTGTCCTAGAGCCCAGGACCCGGATTCACGAAGCAGTTACACCAGTACTTTCCCCTCCCTGTCCGGCTCGTTGTTCCCATCAGGGGGGCTTGGTGGGCGCCTGCTGGAGTGTGATGCTCCTTGGGACAGTCCTCTGTCCTTTTGTAGCCTTGTGCTCCTGCTGCTGTCCTCTCAAATTGTGCTGGACAACTTTAACTTTTCCTTCTGTTTCGTATTTCTCGACCGACCTTTTGCCTGTTTTGATTCTTCTTTCAGCCTTCTTTTATTTTGACAGCTGAGTGTTTGGGGAGGCATACTCTTGCACCCGTAGAACTGTAGAAACCCAACGTCTCGCACGAGGGGACCCTTTTATTGTCAATAATCCTCCTTTCGTCACTGAACCCGATTAAATTTAATTTTTTTAAATTTTGCCTCGAGAGACGAGTTTATTGGGGAGCGCCACTCATCTTATGAGTGGACATACCGCCATAGCAGCATGTACAACATTTCCCAATAGAAAGAAAACCCGCTGGGATGTTCATTCTGTCACTTGCACCCTGACTCAGCTGGGACTTGCTTAATTGTCTCAAGTGAACAGCTCCTCAAACAAGAAGATTAACATCTGTCAACCCTTAAAAGCGGGTGCAAAATGGGGGAATCTTTTAAGAACAGTATCAATATTTGACAAATAGTGTTTTCCTAACTCAAACAATGTGGGGTTTATTATTCTACACATATTTCTAATGTCTCTCAGGTGTTCACATTCACGTAAATAGTGGTCAAGGCGGTTTCCATCACTCTCACCACAGATTCTGCAATTTCACTGATCAACTGTTGTTTCCATTCCATATCTCCATGGATATTTGTATCCAAGACGGATTCTCGCCATTACTGATTCTCTCCCACGTCCTCCTCTTCGTCCATAATGATGGGGATTGCCAGCTGCAACCATGTTGTACCATCGTACAGATTCACTGGTTTGTGCTTCTATCCTCCTTTCCTCAGTTACCTTATCATGGTGATGTTGCCTGACAATACCTCTAATTTGTAGTAGTCTTGGGTATGAAGTATTCAATATGGTCTCCTTCATCGCCTTCAGCAGTCAGCACATTTGCTCATTCATTTCCACATATTCCAACATGGTAGGGGATCCACAGAAACTTGATGACTCTTCCCTAATTGGTAAGTACTCTCACAGGTCTCTTAATTTCAGCGACTATTGCAAGATTTTCTGCCCGATTTTTACTTAGGCTTTGCAGTGCTGCTTTTGAATCGGTGCAAATCACTGCACCATTAGTGTTCCGTTCAAGAAACCTTAACGCCATAACAATGGCAGTGAGCTCTGCTTGTGTTGAAGAGGCATAGTTCTCAATACGCGCTTTTTCTTCATTTCTGCGTTGGAAAGCATTATCCTTAATTACCGTGTATGCTGCACCAGCCCCTGCCATTGACAGGATTAGATGATCCATCAGTGTAGATTTCATCTGGTTCATCTCCGGCTTCTTTATAAATTTCCTCGAGATACTTGTGCCTCATTTCTTGTGGTATCATGTTGGATTTTTTCGTTGCCATTTCATTGATGATAATCTTGCGTGAGTCATCCTCCCAGAGAGGTAACCTTTCTACGGGGATGAGCTCATTGGCTTTCTCAAGCAAGTGAAGTTCTTCGAGGTAGCAGACTGATCTGTGGTGCCATTTTTTGCTTCTCCCGTTTCCCCCTGAAAGTAGCACAGAACTCAGTTTTTTCTTAGCAATATCATTGTAATAGGGATCTCTGGCTATCCTAATTGCACACTTAGCATTCATCTCCTTAATTCTGCTTTTAACACTGGGGCGGGACAACTCCTCTTGTAGATTGGACGTTTTGGCAGTTCTTGGAACTCCAAGAATGATTGTCATGTCTTCATTCTGAATGCTTTCGAGCCTTTTCATATCGCTTTGGGAGTAGGTGCATAAGACTGGTTTGGCATAGTCTATTACGGAGCGCACATATTCTGTGCACATCATTTTAAGCACGGCAATAGAGGCTCCATGTCCATTCCAGGTCATGGCTTTCAGTGCCCTGAGTCGACTTTTGCATGTTCCTATGAGTTGGTTGAGCTCCTCTTTCTTTCCCTTGTTAGAGCCAACAGTGACGCCAAGGTACCGATAGTGGTCAACCCATTCAAGTGTTACACCATTAATTTGTAGTTCTTCATTTTCTCCCCGCTTGTGATGAGAGTATGTTTTTGTCTTGTTTGTGGAGAGTGAAACCGAGCTCAATACATTTCCTTCCGAGGAGTTCAATGGACTGTTTAATTTTTACCAAGGTGGGAGCTTGTATTAGAACATCATCTGCATATCCCACTTGTTGTGTTCCTTCCGGAAAATCAAAGTTTGCAATGGCGTTCATAAATACATTGAATAGTGTGGGGCTTAAGACTCCCCTTTGGGGGGTACCGAGTTCCACATTCATTGTTCTTGAGATTACTCCATTGAAGCAGACCTTGGCTTTCCTCCCTGTGAGGTAGTCTTCAATCCATTTCATGAGTCTCCCCTTGACACCCATGCATGCAAGCTCCGATCTCAACGGACTGACGGTTCTTAAGGTGGCATTTGAGGGGCGTATACTCATGTCGCACCCCTAGAGGGTCCCCCGGCAAGATCGGCAACATGTCTCTTGTTGGGTGTCCTGCCTCAAATTATGGCTCCGTGGTGGGTGTGGGGGCACATTCGTGAATGAAAGTCTTTCCTGGTTTTTTTGTCAGATAATGTTCCTCTTGTTCCTTCTCAAGCTCGTGGGGTGGGCGACCAAACCCCCGAGTTGGACTGTGTTGGAAGACGAGGCTCTGTATCCTCCGCTGCATTGGTCCCCGACCTTGCTTCTCCTTGGACGACTGACTACTCTCCTCAGCTCCCCTCCCTCCTCTGAGGAAGGGTCGAGTTCCCAGCCCCCCCCTCCTGGTGATGACCACCTCGTCCCTTGGCACAGCTCCTTCTCTCATTGTAACTACTGCGCCTTTTACCCCCTCTCACTCTGGGAGTTCTCAATGCCGTCCCCACCATGGGCGCACTCGCACGATCCCTTTCCATTCTAATACGTACAACGCCTTGTTTGGTCCCGCTACATGGGCTAAATACTTTGATCTCCACCATCTGGATTCTACTCCTCCTGACGATTTCTCCTCCATAAACACCTTGTTGATTCGGTAGATAACTCTGTTACTTTTAACTCCACCAGTTACAGTACGCATGTCATCGCTGGTCCTTCTCAGGATGCAGCTACTCACTTAGCCACTTTGTCCTGCATTGGGCAGATCCCTGTTCGGGTCTCCAAAAATGCTCGGTTAAATGCCAGTGTTGGCACTGTTCTCCTCCCACACCATGTTGCAACTGGTGTTAGGGACCTCAAAGACTGCCATGAGGATATTAAACATATCCTCGAAGCCCAAGGCCAAACACCTGAGGCCGCCTTCTCGAACCGTTTGTCCTCGCTTCTTCTCTATCTCTTCTGAATTCTGGTGAGCCCACTCCTGTGGACTCTCGGACTCTCACCCTTTCCTGTCTTTATCTTTCTCTCTTCTCGGTGTCCCTTTACTTAGATTTCACGTGGTGGGTTCTTGATGACCTCCATAACAGTGATCATTTCCCCATCCTCGTTTCCTTTTTCTCTTTCCACCCTCCCCTCTCCTTCCCTAGGTGGCAGTTGGCCAAGACTTACTGGAACCTATTCACCCTCCGTGCTACTCTCACTGACCTCTCCTCTCTGCCTCTTCCTCTTGCCCCTCCTCCTTTTTCATGACACCGTCGTCAACGCTGCCCTCCACTCTATTCCGCGCTCTGCCTCCCGAGACACGCGGAAGTGCGTTCCCTAGTGGAATGCGGACTGTGAATGAACTGTCCTCTGCAGGCGTGCAGCCTGGAAGAAACACCGACACCGGCAAACGGCTGATTCTTTGGTTTTGTTTCAGAAGGCTAGTGCAGTGGCCTGTAAGACCAACTGTACAGCTAAATGTGAGAGTTGGAAATCTTATGTTTCCACTATTTCGTCCGATACTCCTCTGCCGCAGATCTGGAAGACGATCCGCAGGATTGCGGGCAAGTTTGTTCCCGATGTCTCGTCGGGTCTCCATCTCCGTAGTAATCTTGTGGCGGACCCAGTGCAGGTCGCGACCAAACTGGGTTCCCGCTTTTCTACTGTTAGCTCTAGTTTTCATCTTCCTCAATCCTTCCTTCTATCTTCGTAAGCCTGTTCTTGAATCCCATCCCTTAGATTTCAACACTCATCTCCATCTTCCCTATAAAGATCCTTTCTCTCTTTCTGAAATTCAATCTGCTCTTACCCTCAGGGGATCTATGGCAGTGGGCTCGGATGACATTCATTTTGAGATGCTTCACCATCTCCCTACTTGCACGTCTCAGTCTTTAATGAGTCTGTATAACCAGGTCAGGGAGTCGTCGTCAATCCCTCAGGACTGGCACGATTCTGTCGTACTCCCTATTCGGAAACCAGGGTCTCACGGTACTTCCCCTACGGACTTCCACCCTATTGCCCTCACGAGTTGTGTCTGCAAACTCTTTGAGCGTATGGTAAATGCCCGTCTGATGTGGTTCTTGGAACACCATCACCACCTCTCTCCTGAATTTAGTTTTCGCAAGTGCCGCAGCACGACTGATGTCTTGGTGTACTTGGGGGTCTATATTCGTACTGCTTTTGCTGCGAAGACCTCCGTTGTTGATGCTGTCTTTTTTGACCTGGAAAAGGCTTATGACACGACTTGGAGATACCATATTCTGTCCCAACATCGTTCTTTTGGCCTTCGTGGTAATCTCCCTCTCTTTCTCCAAAGCTTCCATTCTCGTCGTACCTTTAGAGTCAGGCTTGGTGGTCTCTCTGCCTCTTTTCGGCAGTACGAAGGTGTTCCCCAAGGTAGTGTTCTGAGCACTACTCTTTTCCTGGTTGCCCTCAATGGTCTTTTTTCCTCTCGCCCTTCTGGCATCTTCTCCACTCTTTATGTTAACGATCTTACTCTTTGCTGTCGAGGTGATGATTTGCCTCTCCTTCAACGGCGGCTTCAACTTGCGATTGATGCTGTGTCATCTTGGGCCACAATTCATGGCTTTAAGTTCTCTACAACCAAAACTTGTGCTATGACTTTTACTTGGAAGCGGGTCGTTCTTTGTCTCTCTTTGTCGCTTTATGGTCATCCCCTTGTGTACAAAGATTCTGCAAAGCTTTTTGGGTTATTCTTTGTCACTTGTTTGTCCTGGTCGCCCCATATCTCTTACCTCCGAGTTAAATGCTCTAAGGCCCTTAACCTCCTTAAGGTTTTGTCCCATACTTCTTGGGGTGCAGATAGGTGCACACTCGTCTATTTGCACTCCTCTCTCGTCCTGTCTAAACTCAATTATGGTTGCCTTGCATACTCTTCTCATTCTCCTTCTACTCTTCACCGTCTTGATCCTTTGCACCATACTGGGTTGCGCCTCAGCTCCGGTGCCTTTCGTTCAACTCCTACCCTCAGTTTGTACGCTGACACTGGCTTCCTCTCTCTCCAGGACCGCCGTGATCGCTACTGTCTTCGCAATCTTGCGCGATCCTTACAGCATCCTCTCTCTCGCCTCTGTCGTGCTTTGACTTTTATCCCTTCTGTGGTTCCTATTCCTCTTCACCACCTTCCTCTTTCTGTCCGTTTGTTTCGCTTACAAGACTCTCTTTTGGTTTGTCTTACCAATATTTCTCCTCGTATTGTTCCGTCCATGCCCCCGTGGAGGGTCCCCCTTCCCAAATTTTGTACTTCCCTGACCTGCATCACTAAAGCTTTCACCCCTCCTACGGTCCTAAAACGTCTTCTCCTCGAGCACTTTTCATCACACTCCCACTCAGTTTCCATCTTCACTGATAGGTCTAAGTCTGTTGACGGTGTGGGTTACTCTGTTGTTTTTCCTGACCATACTTATATGTCGCCTCCCTCCGGAGCATCTTCACAGCAGAACTTTATGCTATTCTCTATGCTCTTCGTCTCCTGCTTTCTCGTTGTCAATCCTCCTTTGTGGTGGTAGTTGACTCTCGTAGTGCCCTCATGGCTTTGGGGTCCTTTAATTCGGTCCACTCGGTGATCATTGAGATTCAACATTGGCTGTTTCTTATCTCCAGTAAATTTAAGTTGGTAGAGTTTTGCTGGGTTCCCAGCCATGTTGACATTTCTTTAAATTAGGGTGCAGATGCTGCCCCCCCCCCTAAGGAAGCTATCTGCACTTGTCCCATCTCCCTTAAAGGTATTCTGTAATCCGACTTTTACCAGGTTATTCAATCCTCCATACTTGCCTGTTGGCAAGCTTGTTGGTCTTCTGTTATTGGTAACAAACTGCGTACTCTTAAGGGTCGTGTGCCCCTGTCGCCTTCCTAATATCCTGTAACCGGCGGTGGGAAACGGCTCTGGCTAGGTTACATATGGGTCATACACGTTTAACTCATGGTCACTTAATGGAGCGCCACCCTGCTCCTTATTGTCCAAATTTCATTGTTCCTCTTTTACAGTCGTGCACATTCTTGTTGAATGTCCTGACTTTCAGGACGAGCATGTGTCTTGCTTTCCGACCGCCCCTCGCTGTCAATTGTCACTCGATAGAATTCTTGGTGAATCAGATGCTTTTGAAATCGTTTGCCCTATGAGTTTCTGTTCTCGTATTGGCATCCTTTGTGATATTTAGTGCCCTCTGATTATTCCGCAGATTTGGTGGTGGTACATAGCCTTCCCTGTTTGGTGCCTTCTTTTGATAATTACTTACTTACTCCAGTACTTACGGGTCCGATTTACCTAATAGGCCGAGTGAATATCTTTATTTTCAATAAATTGTTTCCAATTAGTTTATTGGAATTATTATTATTATATTTTATTGGCCCATACGAGGCAGCTCCTATTAATATCTCCAAGTGCCATATGTGTTAAATGATTGCTATATTGTTTTGACGTGCTATATTGAGGCTTAAATAGGGATCCAACTTGTACATACCGGGGCTCACATTAAGGCTGTTGTTACAATGTTTGATCAGAGCAGACTCGATCACGTTTCGTTCAACAAAAACCTTACTTTTAACAATACATTTTGCCCCTGTGAAGTCGATTATCTATATCGACTTCACAGGGGCAAAATGTATTGTTAAAAGTAAGGATTTTGTTGAACGAAACGTGATCGAGTCTGCTCTGATCAAACATTGTAACAACAGCCTTAATTTTCTTATGTGCTTCATCCCCCATTTATCCCTTATGTATCAACCATGTTTTTACCTTTATTGTCTTATCACCTGACCCATTGCGGGTATAAATCAACCAGTTCTGTAAATTCTTTTCACTTGAGAGTGAACCATGGAGGTTCGAAACGTTGTGCAAATTGTATAAATAAGTGTAATACATTCTATAGTAATTCACGTTTTTCTTCACCTTGCAATTACGAAAATGAGTTTTGGAGAACTCCTTTATCAGCTAAGCCCTGATGCTAAGAAAAGAGTTAGAGGGATAGAAGCCCTAAATCAGAAGATAGTAAATACAGAATATGCGGTCATATTCTATGAGAAATATATATATATATATATATATATATATATATATATATATATATATATATATATATATATATATATATATATATATATTTCTAGTCTGATGCGACACTTGAACGCGTTTCGTAATAACTTATTACATTTTCAAAGACTTTAGTTTACACACACACAACTATAACCTGCAAACACTAAACAGAGTTTAAACAGCTTTGATTTAATACCTGCATTTGGGTGAGGTGATATGTTACAACAGTTTTGGATGAGGTGAAAACAAACTTTCAACACAAGACAGAACACGAAACAATGGGTATAATATTTTGTAAGTTAAAGGGAAGAATGGAAGTAACTGCAAAGGGCCTTTTGGCCCATATATCTTGATGCTTCTATATTGGTGCGGAGTCTTGAAGTGGGTAGAATATAGTTGTGCATTAATTGGCTGTTGATTGCTGGTGTCGACTTATTAATGTGTAGTGCCTCGCAGATATCAGGCCGCCTGCTATCGCTGTATCTATCGATGATTTCCGTGTTTTTTGTTAAGACTTCTCTGGTGATGGTCTGGTTGTGGGAAGAGATTATATGTTCCTTAATGGAGCCCTGTTGCTTATGCATTGATAATCGCCTTTGCAGTTACTTCCATTCTTCCATTTAACTTACAAAATATTATACCCATTGTTTCGTGTTCTGTCTTGTGTTGAAAGTTTGTTTTCACCTCATCCAAAACTGTTGTAACATATCACCTCACCCAAATGCAGGTATTAAATCAAAGCTGTTTAAATTCTGTTTAGTGTTTGCAGGTTATAGTTGTGTGTGTGTAAACTAAAGTCTTTGAAAATGTAATAAGTTATTACGAAACGCGTTCAAGTGTCGCGTCAGACTAGAAATAAAAACGAATTTTGGAGAATTGATTTTTCAATTACCATCAACAGTGAAAAGAAATATAAGAAATATTGAGAAAATTCGTGTTAGAATTATTAATCTTACTTTTTCGGTCATATTTAATAATATATGTCTACAGGAAAGACTAAAATATGACCAAAATATACTAATATATATATATATATATATATATATATATATATATATATATATATATATATTTTAATATGGAAGGGAGTACCACCTCTAGCTGGAAGAAGGGGGACCCATAGCCTCGGAGGAAACCACACATAACGCATTAGAAGGAATGTATAGATCCCCTCCAATACAGTTTCAGTGTGCTTTTCTCCTACCACCCCCTTCCTTTTTTATTTTTTGTGCTTTATTATGCATTTGATGGTTACAAGATATACATGGGTTGATACAAAAATAATAATGCAAAAAGGTGCTTAAAGGTTATGGATCTCTTGAAAAACACAACAATGGGAAACATTGATGAATGTCACAGACGGGTTCGATCATTGTTGCAAGTCAAACACTTCTTCGAATTCCTCTGAAGTTGGACTAGTGCCCAAGACGCAACAGGCATTTCTCCTTTGAATCGCAACACTGAGGCGCTGGAACAAGAAACTTTTTGCTCTCTGGTCTTTTGTAGCGCTGATCAATTTGTCCCCCAGTTCCTTCAGGAACTTCAATGCAAATTTTCCCCACGAACCGAGGGTCTCCGAGCCGATCGGAACAAAGCTGTAGCAGTGTGCTAGTCCTCTGTATTTAATATTTTTCTGCGATTCTCTGAAAGAAGCAGCACCACCGCTTTCACGTGTGCTGTAGTGGAGGTAGGTACTGGCCAGTGTGGCAGCGCACGTGTAGTCCCATACCACTTGCTTACCATCCTTCCAAGGTAGCAATATATATATATATATATATATATATATATATATATATATATATATATATATATATATATATATATATATATATATATATATATATATATTGGTGTATACTGGCAGCAGGTTTTCTTTCAAACATGTTTCATTGAATATGACCGCATATTCTGTATTTATTATTTTCTGGTTTAGGGCTTCTATCCCTCTAACTATTTTCTTAGCATCAGGGCTTAATTGGAATAGGAGTTCTCCAAAACTCATTTTCGTACTTTTAAGGTGAAGAAAAGAAGTGATTTACTATAGAGTGTATTACACTTATTTGTATAATTTGCACGACGTTTCGAACCACCATGGTTCATTCTCAAGTGAACAGATCTTACAATACTAGTTGATTTTATACCCGCATTAGGTCAGGTGATAATACAATGAAGGTGAAAAACATGGGGGGATACATAAGGGATAAACATAGGGGCTGCAGAAGGCTTATTGGCCCATACGAGGCATCTCCTATCTAAACACAAAGATTAATCCAGTGTAATTGGCCTGTTATGTTGGACATTGTCTTCTGTGTTGGCATCGATATGTTCTTGTCTTGTCCTTATATATATATATATATATATATATATATATATATATATATATATATATATATATATATATATATATATATATATATATATATATTTATATATTTATATTTTTTTATATAATTAGGGTACCACCTCTGGTGGAAGTGTAGGGATCATAGCCTCGGAGAAGAAAATAAAGAGTACCTGTACTCAGAGAAGACCTTGTGGATCCTCACTGAACACTTTGATATTTTCTTCTCCTACCACCCCTATTCTTTTGGTATGTGTGTATATTTATCTAACTTTATTTGAAAATGGCATTACACAAAAAAGTTACAATATTGATTACATGCAGGATACAAGGCTACTTGTCACAAGCTGAACAGCTCCCCCAGCTCCTCAGATGGCGGGCAGGAACCATGGATGCAGTGAGCATTTCCTCGCTGGATTGTCACACTAAGGCGCTGAAAAAGAAAACTGGCAGCTCTAGGGTCTCTAGTTGTTTCGATTAGCTTAGACCCCAACTCCTTCAAAGAACTAGCAGCACTTTTACCCCAGGCACCAAGTGTCTCTGAGGCAATGGGACAAAATTGTAGTGGTGCTCAAGGTCTCTGTATTTACGTGACTTGGCCGCTTCCCGGTGATTGGCCGCTCCTCCTGCTTGTGTAGCACTGAAGTCAACATAAGTATTGGCTAAAGTTGAAACGCAAGTGTAGTCCCACACCAACTGTCTACCATTCTTCCAGCGGTTCACCGTGATTCCTTCTGGGCGACCGACAGGCTCATCAGAGTTGCGGGACATTAGGTAACGGGGCTCTCTCTCTCCTGGACAACCGGCTGTGGTAAGGCTTCTCTTAATAATGTCATTGACCTCACCGTGTCTTGCATGCCATCCTCCTGTCCTTTGGCAGAGAAGGCCATGCCGTCCGTATCTGTCGGCCTCTACCTCGCCGCAAATACACCTGTATTCGGTGTGGATTGGGGCAGCGAGGTGGACAGCCACGGCAATTCGAAGGTCCTTTATATATATATATATATATATATATATATATATATATATATATATATATATATATATATGAATGAAAACTCACACCCAGAAGTGACTCGAACCCATACTCCCAGAAGCAACGCAACTGGTAACTACAGGGCGCCTTAATCCGCTTGACCATCACGGCCGTCAAAAGGAAGTGATAGCCGAGGCTATTTGAGCCACTTCCCCGACGGCAACTCGGATGGTAATCTTGGGCATAGCATTTCACCAAATCACCTCATTCTTTGGGGCACACGTGAGGAACACAAATGCGAACAAGCCTGAATGGTCCCCAGGACTATATGCGAATGAAAACTCACATATAGTCCTGGGGACCATTCAGGCTTGTTCGCATTTGTGTTCCTCACGTGTGCCCCAAAGAATGAGGTGATTTGGTGAAATGCTATGCCCAAGATTACCATCCGAGTTGCCGTCGGGGAAGTGGCTCAAATAGCCTCGGCTATCACTTCCTTTTGACGGCCGTGATGTCAAGCGGATTAAGGCGCCCTGTAGTTACCAGTTGCGTTGCTTCTGGGAGTATGGGTTCGAGTCACTTCTGGGGTGTGAGTTTTCATTCGCATATAGTCCTGGGGACCATTCAGGCTTGTTCGCATATATATATATATATATATATATATATAGCATGTATATATATGTATGCCTGTATATCTATCATGCTGCAACGGCGACATCCTACTACAGCAATTAAGATGTCATTTACATTCATGATCCAGAAGATCCATTTCACATTCCACTCACCTGGGCTCATGGAGGCTCGAACCCTGAACCCCACGTGTGTAAGGCCGATTTTTTTTATACATTATACAGTTAATAATATACCACATGTTATACCGAAATTGTAATTGGGCAGAAGACCAGATCTTATTCACTTATTATAAAGTGAATAAAGAGTATTATAAAGTGAATAATTATTTATATAAATAGCAATGATGACGTAGCATTCCATTGTCATGCATTATCCATAATAATTGTTCAAATATTTCAGGCAAAGGAATTCATTTAAATTTTTTTATATAATGGAGTGGCAAATATGTAGGAAGTCTTAGATATAATTCAAAATTCACATGAACAGAGATTAGACTAGTTTTATCTTAATATCTGCACTTTATTTAAATGGTCCCATCATAAGCTTCCGAAAATGAACATCCTAGTTTGGAACTAATGGTCTGTTTTTAAGTGAATTACCTTAATTCTATTTCTTTTGCTAAACCTATTATTGGAGCAGGAAGCAGAATAGTGACAATGTTAATATCCTTAATGTTCTTTTGAAGGTGGAGTCTCCATGCACGAGTACAGTGGGCCAGGTGAGGGAATACCAGAGATTTGTTAAACATGATGATCACTTTCTTGTCCCTGCATTCACAAATTCATTTGATTTGGTGTTTGTGTTACTTTAAATCCTGGTTGAAGGTGCGCATAGTTGACGGTGAGGGGAACACTGCTGGGTGTCCGCAGCGAAGCAAAAGTCTCTTTATGCGCCCGAAGAAGCTTCGCCAGAGTTGCCTTTCACCTTCCTCGGGTATGCTCCCCGCGGTAATGTGACGGTAAGTGGGGTCTCACTGACTCCACTTACCCGCCTTGGTGAGTGGAGTCAGGTTTACTAACATGTCTCAAATAAAGTTTTGTTAACAAAAGATCATGAATTAAGTTATATTTCGATAATGATTAAAGGAATCCATTCACAACCTTAAGGTTCTGGGTTCAATTTCCGTTAGAGCATGAGACGCTCACACATGCGTTCTATAACTTAAATAACGTTCTATAACACCTATTCACCCATTAATAATCAGTTACCTGGAGTAGACAGCTGTTGTGGGTTACATCCTGGGAAAGGTCGTCCCCTGCCTATAAGTCACTAAAATGGCCTGTGGCTACGACCGTTCCCTGCCTTTAGGCCCATAGGTAGTAGTGTAAAAGTCGACTATGACCATCCCTTTCCAGTTTCTAAAGAGACAGTTGTAGTCTACTCTTGTCTACTCTTGCAGATTTCTTTTTGTACAGTATCTTGTACATTTTGTACGGCCATGTGAGATTGACGTCATAGTCCAAGTCCGTTATTTCACCGACTAGTTTAAGGAAGGTGTTAGTTTAAACTTTATGGTCAGTAGCTGTTGTATGCTTCCACGGCAAACTGTTTATTATTTGTCTTCGGCAAACAGTTTAGTATTTGTCTTCGGCAAACAGTTTAGTATTTGTCTTCGGCAACAGTTTAGTATTTGTCTTCGGCAAACAGTTTAGTATTTGTCTTTGGCAAACTGTTTAGTATTTGTCTTCGGCAAACAGTTTAGTATTTTTCTTCGGCAACCAGTTTATTATTTGTCTTCGGCAAAACTGTATAATATTTGTCTTCGGCAAAACTATTCAGTATTTATCTTCCCTGGTTAGCAATTTACTCAAAGAAATGTATAAATTTACTGAAACTTAATTTTATATACAGTAAATTTTATCACCATGAATAATAAAATACTACTCTTCAGGGTGACGTTGTGTATGCTTACTATGGTCGTGAAAAAGACTTCGACTTCCTGGCAGAAGAAGGTATCGATGTGTCTGGCAGGATTGTCATTGCTCGTTATGGTCGGATCTTCAGAGCTAATATTGTAAGTTATATATTTTTAGTTAAGTATAACATGTAGATGGCAAGAGCCAGTTTAATAGTTCGTTCTCGTACAGAAGGTTCTAATTTAATGCAAGTTGTAATTGTATGTAATGGGAGATTCCTTATTTTTTATAATTTATATATACAGATCCCAAGAGACCTCTTCGTCTTTTGTAGATTGTCCTGAATACAGTATGGTATACTAGCCATCATTATATATATATATATAAATATATATATATATATATATATGCGAACAAGCCTGAATGGTCCCCAGGACAATATGCAACTGAGGTGTTAGTTTAAGTTAGTTAGTTAGTTGAGTTTTCAGTTGCATATTGTCCTGGGGACCATTCAGGCTTGTTCGCATTTGTGTTCCTCACGTGTGCCCCAAAGAATGAGGTGATTTGGTAAAATGCTATGCCCAAGATTACTATCCGAGTGCCGGCGGTGGGGTGGTTCAAATAGCTTAGGCTATCACCTCATTTTGTCCGGTCGTGATGGTCAAGTGGATTAAGGCGTCTTGTACATACCAGTTGCGTTGCTTCTGGGAGTATGGGTTCGAGTCACTTCTGGGGTGTGAGTTTTCAGTTGCATATTGTCCTGGGGACCATTCAGGCTTGTTCGCATTTGTGTTCCTCACGTGTGCCCCAAAGAATGAGGTGATTTGGTAAAATGCTATGCCCAAGATTACTATCCGAGTGCCGGACGGTGGGGTGGTTTCAAATAGCTTAGGCTATCACCTCATTTTGTTCCGGTCGTGATGGTCAAGTGGATTAAGGCGTCTTGTACATACCAGTTGCGTTGCTTCTGGGAGTATGGGTTCGAGTCACTTCTGGGGTGTGAGTTTTCAGTTATATATATATATAATATATATATATATATATATATATATATATATATATATATATATATATATATATATGATATATATATATAATATAATATATATATATATATATATATATATATGTCGTACCTAGTAGCCAGAACTCACTTCTCAGCCTACTATTCAAGGCCCGATTTGCCTAATAAGCCAAGTTTTCCTGAATTAATATATTTACTATAATTTTTTTTCTTATGAAATGATAAAGCAACCCTTTCTCTATGTATGAGGTCAATTTTTTTTTATTGGAGTTAAAATTAACGTAGATATATGACCGAACCTAACCAACCCTACCTAACCTAACCTAACCTATATTTATAGGTAAGGTTAGGTTAGGTCGCCAAAAAAAAAAGCTAGGTTAGGGTTAGGTTAGGTAGGTTAGGTAGACGAAAAAAACATTAATTCATGAAAACTTGGCTTATTAGGCAAATCGGGGCCTTGAATAGTAGGCTGAGAAGTGCGTTCTGGCTATTAGGTACGACATATATATATATATATATATATATATATATATATATATATATATATATATATATATATATATATATATATATATATATATATATATATATGTCGTACCTAGTAGCCAGAACGCACTTCTCATCCTACTATGCAAGGCCCGATTTGCCTAATAAGCCAAGTTTTCATGAATTAATATATTTTTCTCAATGTTTTTTCTTATGAAATGATAAACCTACCCATTTCATTATGTATGAGGTCAATTTTATTTTATTGGAGTTATAATTAACGTAGATATATGACCAAACCTAACCAAACACTACCTAACCTAACCTAAGCTATCTTTATAGGTTAGGTTAGGTTAGGTAGCCGAAAAAGTTAGGTTAGGTTAGGTTAGGTAGGTTAGGTTGTCGAAAAATCATTAATTCTTGAAAACTTGGCTTATTAGGCAAATCGGGCCTTGCATAGTAGGCTGATAAGTGCGTTCTGGCTACTAGGTACGACATATATATATATATATATATATATATATATATATATATTATATATATATATATATATATGTCGTACCTAGTAGCCAGAACTCACTTCTCAGCCTACTATGCGAGGCCCGATTTGCCTAATAAGCCAAGTTTAACTGAATTAATAGTATTTTCTCTAATTTTTTTCTTATGAAATGATAAAGCTTACCCATTTCATTATGTATGAGGTAAATTTTTTTTTATTGGAGTTTAAAATTAACGTAGATATATGACCGAACCTAACCAACCCTACCTAACCTAACCTAATCTATCTTTATAGGTTAGGTTAGGTTAGGTAGCCGAAAAACGTTAGGTTAGGTTAGGTTAGGTAGGTTAGGTTGTCGAAAAAAACATTAATTCATGAAAACTAGGGCTTATTAGGCAAATCGGGCCTTGCATAGTAGGCTGAGAAGTGCGTTCTGGCTACTAGGTTACGACATATATATATATATATATATATTACTATATATATATATATATAATAATATATATATATAATATATATATGTGTGAACAAGCCTGAATGGTCCCCAGGACTATATGCAACTGAAAACTCACACCCCAGAAGTGACTCGAACCCATACTCCAAGAAGCAACGCAACTGGTAACTAACAGTCGTGATGGTCAAGCGGATTAAGGCGTCCTGTAGTTACCAGTTGCGTTGCTCCTGAGAGTATGGGTTCGAGTCACTTCTGGGGTGTGAGTTTTCAGTCATATATATATATATATATATATATATATATATATATATATATATATATATATATATATATATATATATATATATATATATATATTTAAAATGTGACGGGAAAGTGTTGGAGTGTTGATGTTCGGCAGTCCTCCAATGGCAGGTGTCAAAGCCTGGTCACACTTAAAACAAAAATATAGACTGCTTGCCTGTTGTCTGTGGTAAGTTAGAGGGAGGAACACGTAAAACACAACGTATGAACAATGAAACTTTAATATATTTACTTTAAACATAAATGAAAATAAAGACAAATCTTGGGCAGATGACTAATGAAATAAAATGACAAAGATAAATACAAAAAACACAGTAGATTAAATAATGTTGAAATGGTGCTGAGAATATCGGCTATGGCTGAAACCTCCCTTCGTATACGAGCTATTGAGCTAGTATGCCAGGGAGAGATGTCAACGCTAAGAGCACAAGGAATATTCTGAAGTTGATAGCTGGTCAGGCTCACACGTTGACTCGTGTAGAGGGCACTGAGGTGCGGTGAGGTGCGGTGTGCAGGTGCGCGGCTGGCGAGTCACCAATCAGAGGCAGGCAAGCTGGTGAAGGGTAGTTAGCTGGTTGATGACGAGCCGGCGTGTGGAGGGTGTGTGGAGTGGGGGGGAATTGGGTACGTTTTGCCTCGTGGTCAAAACGTTTTGTGCTATTGGTGACGTATCTTTAATGTAGCATCTTATACTTGTATCTTTGGCGTAACGTGAAGTAGGGAAGAGCAGGCTCAATCTCTCTTGAAAGAGATTATCGTCACAATATATATATATATATATATATATATATATATATATATATATATTTATATATATATATATATATATATATATATATATATATATATATATAATATATAATATATATATATATATATAATATATTAGTATATTTTGGTAGCAGTCTTTCCTGTAGACATATATTATTAAATATGACCGAAAAAGTAAGATTAATAATTCTAACACGAATTTTCTGAATCTTTCGTACATTTCTTTTCACTGTTGGTGGTAATTCAAAAATCAATTCTCCAAAATTCATTTTTATTTCTAGTCTGATGCGACACTTGAGCGCGTTTCGTAAAACTTATTACATTTTCAAAGACTTTAGTTAACACATACACAACTGAATAGAACTTACACATCTCCGATTTTGTTTATATCTACATTTGAGTGAGGTGGATGGGGTGAGGTGGTATTTAATAAGGTATTAATTTCATCAACACAAGCCAGAACATGAAACAATGGGTATTGAATAGAAGTGATTGTAGAAAGCCTATTGGTCCATATTTCTTGATGCTTCTATATTGGAGCGGAGTCTTGAGGTGGGTAGAATATAGTTGTGCATTAATTGGCTGTTGATTGCTGGTGTTGACTTCTTGATGTGTAATGCCTCGCAAACATCAAGCCGCCTGCTATCGCTGTATCTATCGATGATTTCTGTGTTGTTTACTAGGATTTCTCTGGCGATGGTTTGGTTGTGGGAAGAGATTATATGTTCCTTAATGGAGCCCTGTTGCTTATGCATCGTTAAACGCCTAGAAAGAGATGTTGTTGTCTTGCCTATATACTGGGTTTTTTGGAGCTTACAGTCCCCAAGAGGGCATTTGAAGGCATAGACGACGTTAGTCTCTTTTAAAGCGTTCTGTTTTGTGTCTGGAGAGTTTCTCATGAGTAGGCTGGCCGTTTTTCTGGTTTTATAGTAAATCGTCAGTTGTATCCTCTGATTTTTGTCTGTAGGGATAACGTTTCTATTAACAAAATCTTTCAGGACCCTATCCTCCATTTTATGAGCTGTGGAAAAGAAGTTCCTGTAAAATAGTCTAATAGGGGGTATAGGTGTTGTATACTCCAATATAGAAGCATCAAGAAATATGGACCAATAGGCTTTCTACAATCACTTCTATTCAATATCCATTGTTTCATGTTCTGGCTTGTGTTGATGAAATTAATATCTTATTAAATACCACCTCACCCCATCCACCTCACTCAAATGTAAATATAAACAAAATCGGAGATGTGTAAGTTCTATTCAGTTGTGTATGTGTTAACTAAAGTCTTTGAAAATGTAATAAGTTTTACGAAACGCGCTCAAGTGTCGCGTCAGACTAGAAATAAAAATGAATTTTGGAGAATTGATTTTTGAATTACCACCAACAGTGAAAAGAAATGTATGAAAGATTGAGAAAATTCGTGTTAGAATTATTAATCTTACTTTTTCGGTCATATTTAATAATATATATATATATATATATATATATATATATATATATATATATATATATATATATATATATATATATACAACTTTAGAACACTTTCCCACCAGGAGACTCGAACCCTAGCCAGCACAGAAGCCTTCCAGCAACTGGCATAACAGGTACGCCTTAACCCGCTCCACCACCTGCTCAGACCCAGAGCACTAGAGCAAGTGAGGGGTCATTTATACGTTAATTTCATCAAGTCCCTGTTAATATGGGAAGACACAGTGTCTATGCTTAAGGCACAACTCTCCTAAACACGAGAGTGAAGTATACAACTTTAGAACACTTTCCCACCAGGAGACTCGAACCCTAGCCAGCACAGAAGCCTTCCAGCAACTGGCATAACAGGTACGCCTTAACCCGCTCCACCACCTGCTCAGACCCAGAGCACTAGAGCAAGTGAGGGGTCATTTATACGTTAATTTCATCAAGTCCCTGTTAATATGGGAAGACACAGTGTCTATGCTTAAGGCACAACTCTCCTAAACACGAGAGTGAAGTATACAACTTTAGAACACTTTCCCACCAGGAGACTCGAACCCTAGCCAGCACAGAAGCCTTCCAGCAACTGGCATAACAGGTACGCCTTAACCCGCTCCACCACCTGCTCAGACCCAGAGCACTAGAGCAAGTGAGGGGTCATTTATACGTTAATTTCATCAAGTCCCTGTTAATATGGGAAGACACAGTGTCTATGCTTAAGGCACAACTCTCCTAAACACGAGAGTGAAGTATACAACTTTAGAACACTTTCCCACCAGGAGACTCGAACCCTAGCCAGCACAGAAGCCTTCCAGCAACTGGCATAACAGGTACGCCTTAACCCGCTCCACCACCTGCTCAGACCCAGAGCACTAGAGCAAGTGAGGGGTCATTTATACGTTAATTTCATCAAGTCCCTGTTAATATGGGAAGACACAGTGTCTATGCTTAAGGCACAACTCTCCTAAACACGAGAGTGAAGTATACAACTTTAGAACACTTTCCCACCAGGAGACTCGAACCCTAGCCAGCACAGAAGCCTTCCAGCAACTGGCATAACAGGTACGCCTTAACCCGCTCCACCACCTGCTCAGACCCAGAGCACTAGAGCAAGTGAGGGGTCATTTATACGTTAATTTCATCAAGTCCCTGTTAATATGGGAAGACACAGTGTCTATGCTTAAGGCACAACTCTCCTAAACACGAGAGTGAAGTATACAACTTTAGAACACTTTCCCACCAGGAGACTCGAACCCTAGTCAACTGTTATGCCAGTTGCTGGAAGGCTTCTGTGCTGGCTAGGGTTCGAGTCTCCTGGTGGGAAAGTGTTCTAAAGTTGTATACTTCACTCTCGTGTTTAGGAGAGTTGTGCCTTAAATATATATATATATATATATATATATATATATATATATATATTGTGACGATAATCTCTTTTAAGAGAGATTGAGCCTGCTCTTCCCTACACAATTTACGTCATTCAAGTACAAGATACTATATTGAAGATACGTCCACCAGTATCGCCAAACGTTTTGCCCAGGAAGCAAAGCGTACCTTGCACCACCAGACACACCGGCTCCCGCCCGCCGTCAAACCAGCAAACTACTCATTCTCCGCCCGCCTGTTCCTGATTGGCTGGTGTGTCGCCGCACCTGCACTCACGCCACTACCTGAGTCGACGTCTGGGCCAGCAGCACGCCGTACTCCTCAGAATATCCCTGTGCTCCATGGAGTTGACATCTCTCTATAGTAGACAAAGCTCTGGCTGTCGTGTACTAAGGGAGGTGGCAGCTTGAAGCCAGTATTCTCAGCACCTAATTTGATTTATATTACCTGCACTTTATTGTCTTAGAGTAAATTTTTACTGCCATTAATTATTCATTGTTTTGTTGTTGATTTGTTTTGAATTTTACGTAAGCCAAGAGATTGTCTTTATTCATATCTTGTTTTCTAGAGTAATTAAAATTTCATTGTTTATACTTTGTGTTTTGTGTGTCTTCCCATTACCTTACCACAGACAAAAGGGCAAACGATCTTCTTTTTTTTTCTGTAATGTGACGAGGCCCTGCCCCCAGCTATTGAAACAGCCGAACACCAACGCTTTACCGTCACAATATATATACATATATATTAGTATATTTTGGTAGCAGTCTTTCTTGTAAACGTATGTTGTTAAATATTACCGAAAAGGTAAGATTAATAATTCAAACACAAATTTTCTCAATATTTCTTATGTTTCTTTTCATTGTCGATGGTCATTGAAAAACCAATTCTCCAAAATTTATTTTTATTTCTAGTCTGATGTGAAGCCTGAACGGGTTTCGTAATTACTTATTACATTTTCAAAGACTCTAGTTTACACACACAACTGTAACCTATAAACACACTAATCCGTCATACTTATACTCGCATTTGGGTGAGGTGATATGGTACAACAGTTTTGGATGAGGTGAACAAATTTGTGACAAACACAAGACAAAACACGAAACAATGGGTATTAATTGGATATGAGAATATAAGAATGGAAGTAACTGCAAAAGGCCTATTGGCCCATACTTCCACTTGAGGCTTCTATATTGGTTAGGAGTCTTGAAGTGGGTAGAATATATTTGTGCATTAACTGGTTGTTGATTGCTGGTGTTGACTTTTTGATGTGTAGTGCCTCACAGATGTCGAGCCGCCTGCTATCACTGTATCTTTCGATGATTTCTGTGTTGTTTGTTAAGATTTCTCTGGTGATGGTCTGGTTGTGAGAGGAGATTATATGTTCCTTTATGGAGCCTTGTTGTTTATGCATTAATCGCCTGGAAAGAGACGTTGTGGTCTTGCCTATATTCTGAGTTCTTTGGGGCTTACAGTCCCCAAGTGGGCATTTGAAAGCAAAAACGACGTTGGTTTCCTTCAAGGCATTCTGTTTTGTGTCTGGAGAGTTTTTCATGAGTAGGTTGGCTGTTTTTTACATTTTATAGTAAAATCGTCAATTGTATTTTCTGATTTTTGTCTGTAGGGATAACGTTCCTATCAACAATATCTTTCAGGACCCTTTCCTCCATTTTATGAGCTGTCGAAAAGAATTTCCTGTAAAATAGTCTAATAGGGGGTACAGGTGTTGTGTTATTTGACTCTTCAGAGGTTGCATGGCGTTTTACCTTTCTTTTTATGATGTCTTCAAGAAAACCATTAAAGAGGCCATTGTAGACTAGGACCTGCCTTACCCTACAGAGTTCTTCATCGACTTGCTTCCATCCTGAGCTGTGGCTGAGAGCACGGTCGACGTAAACGTTGACAACACTCCTCTTGTACCTGTCTGGGCAGTCACTATTGGCTTTGAGGCACATTCTTGTTTGTTTCCTTAGTGTAGACTGCAGTGTGGAAGCCTCCGCTCCTTTCCGTGACTGTTACATCTAGAAAGGGCAGCTTCCCATCCTTCTCCATCTCGTAAGTGAAACTCAACACAGAATTCCGCTCAAATGCCTCCTTCAACTCCTGCAGATGTCTGACATCAGGTACCTGTGTAAAAATGTTGTCAACATACCTGCAGTATATGGCAAGTTTCAAGTCCATGTCAATGGACTTGAAACATGGCATGGACTTGAAACCTGCCATATAATGAAAGCAACTTGTTGAAGAACAAGCCTACATAATTTATTATGTACCCCATACCCATCCTGTGGGTGGTAGTGGACCCCATACCCATCCTGTGAATGGTAGTGGACCCCTGTACCCCATTCTGTTGGTGGTAGTGGGCCCCTCATACCCATCCTGTGGGTGATAGTGGACCCCATACCCATCCTGTAGGTGGTAGTGGACCCCATACCCATGCTGTGGGCTGTAGTGGACCCTATACCCACCCTGTGGCTGGTAGTGAAACTCATACCCATCCTGTGGGTGGTAGTGGACCCCTTACCCGTCCAGTGGGTGGTAGTGGACCCCATACCTACCCCTGTGGATGGTAGTGGACCCCATACCCATCCCATGGGTGGTAGTGAGTAGTTGCACACTTGACAAGGCGAGACACCTGTTATGCACCAGATGTAATGATGTAATGGGTGTTGTTATTAGATATGTTATCTAGGAACATGCTTAGTGCATACATTAAGTGTGCATATCAATATATCAGTGCATATCGCTACTTAAATGTAATTATCAGTGTTGGGCATCAGTGTTTGTGTGGTCTAACCCTAATTGTGCTTACGTGGGGTGGAGCTTCAGTTTTTGGGTCCCGCCTCTCAGTGGAAGAATGTTTTTGTGTGTACGTGCGCACATGCGCGTGTGAGTGTAAGCTCACCTAGTTGTACTTACCTCGGTGTTTGAGGGGTGTAATCCTACCTGACATATGTCTTAAAGTATTTCCCTGTGGAGTGTAAAAATATCAGCTAGAAAACCCACATCACAAACTCGATAAAGTAGTAAGTAATCTTTAAGGTTTTTACAACCTGTTGTGTTCCAGACTAATTTTGCCTGAGCGTCTTCCTCCGCACTGATGTGAGACTGACTCAAACTACTATAAAACTTGTCTATTGATGGAAGTGAAGGTTCATTGAAATCACTAATTTTCATATTCATAAGGAAATATTTGTTTGCCATTCAACAAATGTTGATGACTCCATACAGTCAGGTGTTCTATCCTTTTACGGGTAAAATTTATGGGACTTGAAGATTCAATATGTGACTGAGCCAGTGAAGATAGACTTCCTGATATGAAAGCAAGAGTCAATAAATCTAAACTTACCAATATCTACTTTTAGAAATTTCCTACCGTCTTTCATTAACAGATTGCTTCGTTTTTTTTTTTCTTAATTTCAAATTCTTTTATAATAAGTCGCATATCGTATGACATATGAGCTATTAATTTGAGAAACTCGATTGAATTTTTGTGGCGTAAATTGCAATTATTACAAAGAGCTCCTATGTAATTGTTGTTATCTTTAAGATGGTCGTGGTGTTTAACCTTGTAATTGTCATCTGTGAATGCCTCCTCACAAAACTGACAATGTGTTTGTTTTCTAAAGTGATCTAAATCCTCGGTGGTCATATGAATTGCAAAATAAGGAAGGTTTGCTTTAATGTTTTTCCATAATGTAGCCACTCGCCTCATAAAATGTGTGACACTATCCTCCCCAAAATGTGTGTATTTATCAACAACTTGTTTGTTTCTATCAACTAACAGATAACTGTAAGCTATAGCTCTATGTCTGGCTGTGACCGACCCACTCACATCCCTAACGTCCAATAGGGATTCAAAATCAAAATAACACAAATGCGAAAGACTATACCCTTTGCTGTTTTTTTTTTAAATTTGAGTGTGTCTCCTTCCTTACGGTAAATGATTTTCTGTGTGATACTGCACGATCTTTCGTGATTGTTCAATTCATCCTGCTCATGGTATTCTGAAAGGCATTTGCGGCAGAATACTGTATTTCTGGAGTGGCTACGAGCAAAGTTTCTTAGGAAAGCAGTCGTCTTTTATTAAAGCCACGTGACTTTCTCCCAGCAGTAACAAAGGTACAGAGGTAGGGTACTGTTTGGCCCCACAGCGACATAAAGTTATGTGATAATCTTAATATTTACTTACATAGTACAAGTATTTGTTTAACTCATTAAGCCTTTCCAATCTGCTGATGTCTTCCCACGAAAGTGGGAGATTTAAATGCTCATAGTTAACAAATTAGCTAACTCTATTAGGAGAGTCCATCAGTCTCCCTATGCATTTCCATGACCAATTACGATGTTGGGCCTTAAAAGCTGCTAAGCAATTAATAATGCAACTTTCATTATTGTTTTGAGGATTAACAAATTTAGTCTTACCCCTTAGAACTTTGGAAATGGTACATATATTCCTATTCTGCTGCGAATGGTGTCATTACAAAATGCAAGTTTGAGAAATTTAATATTGTGGAGTATGAAGCCACTTCCTTCAGTCTCAGAGAGTAAAGTCTCTAAACGAGACATTAGGTATTCAATCCAGAACTCTAGCACATCCCCAATGTCTTCAAGTGTAACTATGGGTTTGGGGGTAGTTATGTAATGATCTCTCAACTCATCATTAACGACTCCTTGTTTTAAAAGGGCTAATTTCACCTCCAGATGTGTTTTGAAAGAAGGAGTAAAATTGCAATATTTAGAGAGGTAATCCATATATGAGTGTATTTGTTCTAAGAAATGCTGCCGAAAATTACTCAATAAACCTATAGGATCTGCTGCATATTCTCGGGGTATAGAGTATTGTAGTCTGGTGAACAGATCCTCCAGAGACCCTTGTCTATCAATATTATGTGGCGCTTCTATCACTATATTTTCTTCTTCATCGCTTCAATTGAGATTGTCATCTGAGTTGTCTGTCTCTAAACTTTTACCTTGTGTGAAAATGCCACCAGGTCTTTCTTGGAGATATGACCCACACCAGCCCCGCTTGAGGGGCTATGACACATGACATCACCACTAAGCCCCGCTTGAGGGGCTATGGCACATGACATCACCACTAGGCCCCGCTTGAGGGCTATGACACATGACATCACCACTAGGCTCCGCTTGAGGGCTATGACACATGACATCACCACTAGGCCCCGCTTGAGGGTTATGACACATGACATCACCACTAAGCCCCGCTTGAGGGTTATGACACATGGCATCACCACTAAGCCCCGCTTGAGGGTTATGACACATGACATCACCACTAGGCCCCGCTTGAGGGTTATGACACATGGCATCACCACTAGGCCCCGCTTGAGGGTTATGACACATGACATCACCACTAGGCCCCGCTTGAGGGTTATGACACATGGCATCACCACTAAGCCCCGCTTGAGGGTTATGACACATGACATCACCACTAGGCCCCGCTTGAGGGCTATGACACATGACATCACCACTAGGCCCCGCTTGAGGGTTATGACACATGGCATCACCACTAAGCCCCGCTTGAGGGCTATGACACATGACATCACCACTAGGCCCCGCTTGAGGGCTATGACACATGACATCACCACTAGGCCCCGCTTGAGGGTTATGACACATGGCATCACCACTAGGCCCCGCTTGAGGGTTATGACACATGGCATCACCACTCGGTCTTGCTTGAGAGCTTTTACACAGGTCATCAGACCCCTCCCCCCCCCCCCGGCAAGCACAACTAGGGAAGTAGGCCAGTAGGCGCAGGAATCTGTACACCAGTTGAATGACCGTTAAGAGGCGGAACCAAAGAGCCAAAGCTCAACCTCACGCAAGCGCAACTAGGTGAGTAACACGAGGAGAGTAGACTTACACTCAAATAGTAATTGCTCATAGCTGTCCACTCATTTTACCTAAATATAATCAAAGGACTCGTCAGTCTTATACGTTCCACACACACATACACACACACACACACACACACACACACACACACACACACACACACACACACACACACACACACACACACACACACACACGCACAAAAAAAAAAAAAAAAAAAAAAAGTGGCTAAAAGGTGACCCCCCTAGGGTCAACACTTGCATCAGAGGAGCTCCAGCATATTTCAACAATCCTAAGTATTGTGGTATACTTTCATGATAGTGAGTGGTGTCCCAGGGAACATAAAGGTATAGTGCTCTTGAAAAATAGGTGAGATAACAGGAATGTGTTAAGGTAAGTGAAATAGTGGATGAGATAAAAGTTGCTCTAGTGTTTCCAGTGCAGAGAAGAACATTTAAGATGGCCGCCGGCAAGAAGAAAAACAAAACAGAGCTTGATTTTGCGGGATTCAATGAAGAAAGCATTGATATAACCAGTCTACAAAACAAGTTGGTAAAATTAAATACTATAGTGAACTCTCAGGTAGAAATAATTAGTAAATTGAAAGAAAGTAATGACCATTTGAATAGCAAGGTTGTATGTCTTGAGGGTTTAGTGAAAGACTTGCGCAAGGATAAGAATCAATTGGAAACAAATTGCAAAGCCATGGAAGAAGAAAATTAACTCTTAAAAATAGCAAAGAAGAAGTTAAAGTAAATTTAAACATAAATGACTACAATAGGTTAGGTAAGGAAATTCCACAGGAGAAACAGCTTTTGTCAGCACAGATGGAGGAAGTTACACAGGAAGTAGAACAGTGCAAGAAAGATATACAACTCACCTATGCACAAGTGGCCAAGGAGAAGGAAAAAATTGAAGAAGCAGTAAAGTAAGCCAAACACTGCAGCAACCAAGATAAAACAAACATTAGGCTGAAAGTGAGAAAGGAATTGGCATCTAATCCGATGTTGATGCAAAACTCAGTTGATTGGAGTAAGTCCCTGATAATTTTTGGTTGCAAAGAAAAGGAGATAACATCTAGGTCAGAAAGAGTTGTAGAAAAAGCGATAGTAGTAGGTAAAATTGTTGGCCTCGTGGAAGGCCTTACTACCAGAGAGAATGTCTGCGACTACAGGAGAATAGGCAGATACGTAAAAGGGAAAGATTGACCTTTGAGGATCACCCTAAACGGTGCCAAACAGATGGAAGAAGTACTAAAGAATCCTAGAAAGTTACAAAGTGATGAGGACGGGAAAGTGTGGTCGTTAAGACGAGATCTTTCAAAAGAAGACAGAGAGAAGCTGAAACTGAACCTTGCCGAGGCAAAACGTTTAAATGAGAGCAGGAATGAAGAAGAAATCAATTCTTTTTTCTACAAAGTGATAGGGGTAGGCAGACCAGTAAAGTGGTACATAAAGGCAAACCAACAAAATCATTAGAGAGAGGGGGAGTGAAAAATATAAAGAGGGGGAACAAGTTCCTGAAGATTGCATACACCAACATAGATGGAGTGAGATTGAAGATACTGGAGTTAAGTGATGTAATACAGCTGCAGACACCAGACATTATTGCACTCACGGAGACAAAACTTGAAGATGTTATTTTAAATGAGGTCATATTCCCAAGGGGCTACTCAATTTGTAGACGGGACAGAAAAATTAGGAAACGTGGTGGCGTTGCTGTGCTGGTGAAAGAACACATAAAGGTGAACGAAATAATGACTGCCAATCCACAAGAAGTTGACATAATAGCACTAGAGATGTGCCATGAGGATGATAAACTAATGATCATAAATGCATATAGTCCACCGCCAAGCAGCACATGGTCAAAGGAGGAGCTAGATAGTAAACGAGAAGGTCTTATAACAATAATGAGAGAGATTATAGTGAGAGCGGATAACGATAGATCACGACTGTTGATAGTCGGTGACTTCAACTTGAAATCCATAGACTGGGAAGCATATGAAGCTAAAACAGAAGATTTTTGGACCTGTAGATTTGTAGACCTCATCCTGGAAACATTCTTGTATCAACATGTTAAACAAGCTACGAGGATGAGGGAAGGGGACGTTCCCTCCATGCTAGATTTGATATTTTCCAGGAAGGAGGAAGAGATATTTGACATTCAGTACCTTCCTCCCGTAGGTAAAAGTGACCATGTCTCTTTGGGAAAAAAGTATGCAATGCATTATAATCTGGAAGAAAATAAGGAGGTTGAAGCAGTTGAAGAATCTGACTTCTGGAGAGGACATTACGGTGACCTTAGAATTTTTTTTAGTGAGTATAATTGGACAGACTTGTTGCTAGGCAAGGAAGTGAATGAGATATATGTCAAGTTTTGTGAAATATATGATAAAGGCACAAAAAAATTTATACCAAAACAGAGATGCAGAACTAGGAAACAGAATTGGTTCAACAGAAATTGCGAGAGGGCCAGAGACCAAAAGACACAAAAATGGAATCAATACAGGAAGAGGCCAAACCCCCAAACATACCAGCGATACAAACATGCGAGAAACAACTACACGGCAGTGAGGAGAGAGGCAGAAAGAAATTTTGAAAAAGGGATTGCAGACGAATGTAAAACAGAACCAGGTCTATTCTATAAATTCATGAACAACAAATTGCAGGTAAAGGATAATATTCAGAGGTTGAAAATGGGAAATACATTCACGAAAAATGAAAATGAAATGTGTGAAACATTAAACGAAAAGTTTCAAAGTGTGTTTGTACAAAATGAAATCTTCAGGGAACCAGATAAAATAAGAATTCCAGAGAACAACATAGAGCACATAGAGGTGTCTAGAGACGAAGTGGAAAAAATGCTCAAGGAGCTAAGTAAGAACAAAGCAGTTGGTCCAGATGGAGTTTCATCATGGGTTCAGAGAGAATGTGCGCCTGAGCTCAGCATTCCACTTCAACTGATTTTTCAGGCATCCCTGTTTACAGGAGTTGTAGCTGATGTGTGGAAAAAGGCTAACATAGTTCCAATCTACAAAAGTGGAAGCAGGGAAGACCCCCCTAATTATAGACCGGTATCTTTGACAAGTGTAATAGTCAAAATATTGGAAAAATAATTAAAACTAATTGGGTGGAACACCTGGAGAGAAATGATATAATAATAGACAGACAGCATGGTTTCCGATCTGGAAGATCCTGTGTATCGAATTTACTCAGTTTCTATGATCGAGCAACAGAGATATTACAGGAAAGAGATGGTTGGGTTGACTGCATCTATCTGGACCTAAAATAGGCTTTCGACAGAGTTCCACATAAGAGGTTGTTCTGGTAACTGGAAAATATTGGAGGGGTGACAGGTAAGCTTCTAGCATGGATGAACAATTTTCTGACTGATAGAAAAATAAGGGCAGTGATCAGAGGCAATGTATCGGACTGGAGAAATGTCACAAGTGTAGTACCACAGGGTTCAGTTCTTGCACCAGTGATGTTTATTGTCTACATAAAGGATCTACCAGTTGGTATACAGAATTATATGAACATGTTTGCTGATGATGCTAAGATAATAGGAAGGACAAGAAACTTAGATGATTGTCATGCCATGTTATGGAATGCGGAATAGGAGAGCATAGACCTCACACAACCTATATATTATGTGAGAAATCTTTAAAGAATTCTGATAAAGAAAGAGTTCTAGGGGTGGTTCTAGATAAAAAACTATCACCTGAGGACCACATAAAGAATATTGTGCGAGGAGCCTATGCCACGCTTTCTAACTTCAGAATTACTTTTAAATACATGGATGGCAATATACTAAAGAAATTGTTCACGACTTATGTTAGGCCAAAGCTAGAATATGCAGCGGTTGTGTGGTGCCCATATCTTAAGAAGCACATCAACAAACTGGAAAAGGTGCAAAGACATGCTACTAAGTGGCTCCCAGAACTGAAGGGCAAGAGTTACGAGGAGAGGTTAGAGGCATTAAATATGCCAAAACTAGAAGACAGAAGAAAAAGAGGTGATATGATCACTACATACAAAATAGTAACAGGAATTGATAAAATCGATAGGGAAGATTTCCTGAGACCTGGAACTTCAAGAACAAGAGGTCATAGATTTAAACTAGCTAAACACAGATGCCGAAGAAATATAAGAAAATCCACTTTCGCAAACGGAGTGGTAGACGGTTGGAACAAGTTAGGTGAGAAGGTGGTGGAGGCCAAGGCCGTCAGTAGTTTCAAAGCGTTATATGACAAAGAGTGCTGGGAAGACGGGACACCACGAGCGTAGCTCTCATCCTGTAACTACACTTAGGTAATTACACACGCACGCATTCATTCACTGAGAGGCGGGGCCCAAGAACTGAAGGTCTACCCCACATAAGCACAATTAAGGTTACACCACACAAACACAGATGCCCAACACTGACAATCATATTTAATTAGCGTTAATTAGAAATTAAGCTCTGATAAGCACACTTAATGTATGCTTCTAGCATGTTTTTCGATAAGATATCTGATAACAAACACCTATTACATGAGATCTGGTGCGATAACAGGTGTCTCGCCCTGTCAAGTCGGGAACTACTAACAAACACACACACGCACGTGCACATGCACACACCAAAAAAACATTCTTCCACTGAGAGGCGGGACCCAAGAACTGAAGCCCAACCCTACATAAAGCACTACGACTAGGTGAACTCACACACACACGCACGCATTCATTCACTGAGAAGCGGGGCCCAAGAACTGAAGCTCTACCCACATAAGCACAATTAGGGTTACACCACACAAACACAGATGTCCAACACTGACAATCACATTTAATTACGTTAATAAGCAATTAAGCACTGATTAGCACACTTAATGTATGCTTCTAGCATGTTCTTCGATAACATATCTGATAACAACACCTATTATATCAGATCTGGTGCGATAACAGGTGTCTCGCCCTGTGAAGTCGGGAACTACTGTAGTGGCCCCCCCCCCATACCTTGCTGTGGGTGGTAGTGGGCCTCATACCCATTCTTTGGGTGGTAGTTAAACATAACTACCTCTTATTTAAACTTCATCACTATGGAATCTTAGGCCTTGCTATGAACTATATTCGATCATATCTTGATGACACCAATATGTAGTTATCAATGACATTACTTCCCTCACTCTACCATTAACCATAGGAGTGCCACAGGGCAGCATCTTAGGACCTCTATTTCTTATATACATCAATGATTTGCCAAATGTCTAACATTCTTAACCCTTTAACTGCGTGGCCTCCCAATATGACCCCCCCCAAAAGAAAAAAAAAGAAAAAAGAAAAAATTCTTTTCTATTTTTAAAGTGTCAAAAACCCTTCCCTGAGTAAGGGTATAGTAACAGAAGGTCGAAATTGTAAGTACTTTAGCTGCTATGGGGTCCGTAAGTTCGTGCGTGACGTCATCATTCCCTGGTCGCCCGTGGCATATGCCCCCTGGGCCGGTAGGGTGCTCGGGGCATATGCCCCCGGGGCCGGTAGGGTGCTCGGGGCATATGCCCCCGGGGCCGGTAGGGTGCTCGGGGCATATGCCCCGGGGCCGGTAGGGTGCTCGGGGCATATGCCCCCGGGGCCGGTAGGGTGCTCGGGGCAGGATGTGCGAGTTGCCGCGAGTATGTTTTTGTTCATTTTCTGCTCACAGTTCCAAATACATTTTATATACTTTTACTTGCCAATCTCATGTATAATGAACACGTACACTATATTGTTATGGTAGAACATCCGTATTGTCTGAAAATACTGTGTTACGTGCATGACACATGTGTACACATATCCGGCACATATTTTCATTGTATTATGCTAATTTATGTATATATAATAGTCATTTACACACTATACACTATCACACACTATATACATTCACCATGACACACTCAGAACTCCGCGAGTGTCAGCTGCCTCACTCCTCCTCCAACATCCAGTCTCTCCCTCACTCCTCCAACATCTTACTCACCAACATTGCTCCTACCACCATACTGTTATTGTTTGTATTACACTTTTGCACATGTATGTATACCTATCATGTTTTATTCACCAGAACTATGCAAGTAAGCCGGTATTGTGTCCAAACGTTACAATGGCCACCATACACTGCATGAGAAATCTCACAGCAGCTAGCAGACGACGCTACGATTACGTCACTTCCCTCACCAAAATAGCTCCTCCCAATATACTCCTGTTGCTGTTACTACACTATATACACACATTGTATATACCCATGTACAAATGTGTTCACCATAGCAAACCACTAAGCTAGTATGACGAGCAAAACAAGAGTGGCTGCCACACAGTGAGGCTACCTCGATTCTCTCCCTTGCTCCCTCACCACAATTACTCCTCCCACAATACTACGCACAGTGCTTATTATCACCACAATCCTGTTGTTATCACAATACTGGTCACTAAATCCTGTAAATTCATAATTGACCACAAGTTTATATTGTAAAGGAAGCTAAGAAGTTGTTTGAAGATTCCTAGATGGACGAAATAATGCTGTGGTGCTGTGGCTAGCGCTGTGAACATCGTGAACAGCATTAAATCACTAATATTTGAACATTGTACACAATCATTATCACACTCAGGCATCTGTAATACTATCATGGCTAAATAATACAAGTTACATATATATTTTGATATTATTAGGCGATGCTGTGGTCACAAGCAGAACAGCAGTGCTGTGAGCTCATGCTGCATGCGCCGGCCTTGGTTGCTCACTCACTACTAAGGCTCTCACACCGGGAATGTGGACCACGATTTTTTTTAAAGATGGCGTCTGTTTACAAGAGCCCTGAGGAAGCTGATGTGCACCACATGTAGCCGCGGGAGTCTTGAATGGAACGTGAAAAATACAAATACCCGGAGGTGCGTAGCGCACCCCCAGACGTGGGCGTGCAGGTGCGTTGTGCAGTTAAAGGGTTAAACCTATACTGTATGCTGACGATATATTATATGCTGACGATATATTATATGCTGACGATACTACCTTCATCTATTAAGACTCAGATGCGCGCACACACTAAATAATATTAAATAACGAAAGAAAGTCCACTCATGGGCGTTAACAAACAAATTTACACTACTACATTTTATTTGGAAGTAAATCATTAAACCAAATTCACCTTTAGAGAGACAATGTTAACATTAGCAATAAAAATGATGGAAAGAGACTGAACTTCAGCAACCACATATGAATAGGCTTTGCAAGAATATAAGAACATCAGTGTTATGTACTCTCACAACCCAATGTACCTTCTTGTATATAAATAAATAAAATAAATAAGTCAGTTACAGTTAATATAACATTGCACTTCTGTCATCCCACTTGTGCTGGACGATAGAGCGACGGTTTCGCTTCATGCAGGTCGGCGTTCATTCCTCGACCGTCCTCAAGTGTTGGCCACCATTCCTTTCAAATCTCAAATCCTTATCCTGACCCCCCCCCCCCACCCCTTTCCAGTGTTATATAGGCATAATGGCTTGGCGCTTTCTCCTTATAGTTCCCTTCCCTTCTTCTGCTTACAAGATGGGGTCTCTAATAAATTAATTACACATTAGGGGCCGATTGTAAGTGTTAATGTGTGAATTCTTTCCTGTATTGCTCAACCAATGACTTTTCAATATTATATGATTTACATCATGAGTTTGAAACTAAAATATTCTTTTATGTGTAAAATCTCGTGTAAAAGAGCTTTAACAAAAGACAAAATATATATATTTGTATAAAAAGGTACTGCAATTAGGAAGCTCTCTTCCTTGTGTATTAGGTAATGACATTTACTGTCATTCCCCCTCCCCCCCCTACCTGTTTAAGCTCAAATCATGCTTTTAATCTCAATTAGTTTTAAGTTTTAGTTTCTAAGTGTTTTTTCATTTCTTGCCCGAAATGCTGTGCGTATTAGTGGTTTTAGGCATAGTATATACTAGCTCTATCTAGAAATAGATAGAGCTATGGCTTACAACATACTGTTTGTAAACCATTTTGTATACATGTATAAACATGATCATATACATGATTAGTCCCCCATGGCGTAGTGGCATGATGCTCTCCGGGCGGTTTGCAAACGCTTTGTCCTGGGTTCATATCCTGGCCGGGGAGGATTTACTGGGCTCAAATCCTTAACTGTAGGCTCTGTTTAACCCAACAGCAAAATGGGTACTTGGTTGTTAAACGATATGGTGGGGTCATATTCCGGTGAATATCATGATTAAGGACTTGCCCAAAACACTACACGTACTAGTGGCTGTACAAGAATGTAAGAATTCTTGTATATATAAATAAATAAATACAAAATAAATCATTATCAGGTACGAATGGCAGAGGAACGTGGAGCCCTTGGAGTTGTAATGTACAGTGATCCAGCAGACTATGCTCCTGCAGGCCCTGACTTCGTCTACCCACACTCCTCCTACATGCCCCCATCTGCTTCCCCATTTGGGACTGTTAAACTGGGGGATGGCGACCCTCTTACTCCATTTTATCCTGCCATAGGTCAGTTGCCTTGATTGCTTCATCATTTTTTTTCAAGTTCGCGGGACCTCGTGAACCTGAGAAAATAGTGAATATTTTATACAACATCTCTGGCCTCTAAATTAATAATTTTTATAAATCCGAACTCAAGTCAATTACTAATTAAAGCTAATGCGAATTCTATATCTAGATTTTACAGTTATTTTGATGATAAAACTCGAACTGAACATTAGGGAAATTCTAAACCAATTTTAATTTTCTTTTGTTTACAAAATTCCATATAATTAATTGGATATAATGTAGAGAATTTCAAATTGAAATTTCAATTATTTAAATATAAAGTCCTGATTTTGTAAAGTGTTTTTTTAATAATAGTATTTAAAGTTTTATGATAATCTTTTAAATAACATTTTATTATTAATTTTATTCAGGCTTATCTATTTCTTATGTAATAATGTTAAATCTTTGAAATTATAGGCTTTTATGATCAGAGTTCAATTCTCAATTCTATAATGACAATTGACGTGTGCACACGCCTTATACATCAATTGACATGAGCACCCCCTTATACATCAATTGTGCTAGGCTGCCATCTACAGGTTAACTTTACTTTACCTTTTGTCCCAGTATTTATATATATCCTATTATTGTACCAAAATATGATACTTTAGTCATGTGATTGACATAGGGTGTTCTGATTACTTTTGATACATTCACTTTCTGCTCACACTCATCTTTATTGATGTGTTGCTAATAAAGCAGTACTGATTCAGACAAGTTGATGAGACCAGTATAAGAACTTAGGTATCAACAGCCAAGCATTTCCTAGAAATAATATTGAAAAGGAAAAACAAACAATTTGTTCTGATCGATTTGCCGCAATTCCAAACATGGTTTTTCTGAAGTGTTAGTTACAATAATGACTCAAGTTTTCAAATTATTGTAATTGCTTTGGAAATTTATGAAAAATTACCGAGCCTCGTAACTTTGCCCACTAAAGTTGACATTTTTGTTTGTTGATGTTAGCAGTTAGTTAAGTGTTCAGCCCGTCCTGCTAATATAACGTCGTGTTTTGGCGTATAGTTTACCTTAGGCCAAAACCTGTCGTACTAACAAACGGTAGCGGGTCGCAAAATTTACGTACTATCCTGTTTTCAATTTTGGGTCCTCTGGTAGGTTAGGATAAGGGCACTTTAGTACGACAGTTTCTTGACATTGGGAAACAGCAGGAGGACGGACTGAAGTAATTAATACCTTGCTATTATCTTCCCAGAGAGTGCGTTCCGTATTCCAGAGGAAGAAGCATCCTTGCCAAAGATTCCAGCACAAAGCATTAGCTACGACGATGCTTGGCAGATACTGAGGTACAGTTTACACAGGCTTATCTTGCCCAAATAATAATTGCAAACTACAGCAAATTGGTTTAATCACTGTCAGTCAAGCATAATTTGTGTAATTGGCTAATACTTAGAGCTATTACAAGACCAAACATTGACTGTTCTATTTTATTAATTAACAAACACTACAAATATACATTGTATTAATATTTTTAGGAATGTTTGTCATTGGAAGAGATATGAACATTAGAATTCTCATTTCTTTACAAGTTTAAACATTCAAGAGGAGTATTTAATACACTTCAGTTTCCTAAATATTAAAATTTTGTATGGAAAACTACTTTAAAACAAATTTTTAGAAATTAGGTTTTCATTTTATATAGTTGTATTAAAATGAAAAGCAGCCACAATCAGCAACGTTCTTGATTTTCGTCCAAAATCAACTGGAAAAACGCCGCCTGCTATTGGCCCGCTACTAACCAATCAGGGGTAGGCCGCCACTGATCGCCTTATTTTGGCGCCAACTGTACAAGGATCAGGCTTGGGCCGCTCCTTACCAGGCGTTTCTACTGACATCTCTTCGCCAATTCCAGCCCCATATAGTCAACTGTCATTGAAGGGGGTTGGTATTCGGCTCTTTGGTCCAGGCTCTCGACTATTAATCAAGTGCTATTTAGATGCCTTAGGTCATTGTGCTCAGTAATCTCATTTACACAGTCAGTCATCCTAAAATAATTGACTATCCAATACTTACAATATTGGATAGTATTTGATCGAAAGTACCAGCATGTAGTGATGGACCACCAAACTGTTTACTTTTTATGTTTTGAATTAACCCAAACGACATTGTCTTAAATATAAAAATGAATCTAAAAACCTACCTTAACCTGCCCTAGCAATCCTAGGCTTAATACATGCTATCTTAGGTCTAATATAGTACATATGTGTTATAGTAGGCCTAGGAATGTTAAAGTTTGATGTTAGCTTAATTTTTTCTTGGACCCTATAAAATTAAAATTACGAAATGTAAAGGTTTTGGTGGTCTGACAATATATTGGTACTTTGAGTTACTATAAATAATCAAATTTTAGGAGGATGGGCTGTATCTACATTTGAAACTGTATGGAATCCTCCTCTCCCTCCACACTTTGTAGTGCATTCCATTTGTTCATTTGTATGGCATGGAAACTAATATTTTCTAATGTCTCTGTGGCTCATTTGAGTACTAAGTTTTCATGTGTGTTCGCTTGTTCGTGTTCTCATTTGCTAAATAATGTCATCCTCTTCTGTCTTCCAGGTTAGCAAGGTTTTATTCCTGTAGCATTTCCCTGTAACTCGTACCTATCAATTCTAGAAATAATCTGGTAGAGTACTTCTGAACTTTCTCAAACTTTGCCTTCTGTTTGACTAGATATGGATCCCCTCGCTGGAGCCACACATTCCAATATTGGCTTGTCATATTTGTTTATTTATTTATTTTTATATACAATAGTTCTTACATTCTTGTAAAGCCACTAGCACGCATAGAGTTTCGGGCAGGCCCTTAATCCTATGTTCCCCAGAATATGACCAGCCGAATCGTTTAACCAACAGGTACCCATTTTACTGTTGGGTGAACAGAGGCTACAGTTAAGGATTGGCGCCCAGTAAATCCTCCCGGCCAGGATACGAACCTAGGCCAAAGCGCTCGCGAAGCGCCGGGTGAGTGTTTTACCACTACGACTGCTAATATATGTTATATATAAGGAACACAAATTTCTGAAGATAGTTACGTTACCAATTGGGAAGATTGGTTACGTTACAGCAGAATATGCTGCAGATGACTACAGCATTTTGATGTGGTCTTCAAGAAATGTTTTGTGTGTGATATCAATTTCCAAATCTTTCGCTCTACCTGATTTGTGAAGGATTTCAGTTATTTGATACATTGTGTTTGGTCTCCTGATCCCTACACCTATTTTGCACTTATTTGAGCTAAACTTTTGGTAGCCATTTGTTGTCAAATTTTGTGTTTGTCCAGGTCATCTTGCTATCTTCCTCTGTCTTAATCTTCCTCATATAGCGTCCCACTAGTATAGTCAGGTTCGTTCTCGACACCCAATCAAGAATTCCGGGTTCGAATCCCAGACAGGACAGAAATGGTTGGGCGCATTTTCTATCATTTTTTTTAATTCCTATCAATGGGAATTTCCAATTCCTCTGTTTACCTAGCAGTGAGTAGGTACTCAGGAGTTAGTCAGCTTGTTGTGTGGTTGCCTCCTGGGTGGGGTCAGTAATTCCACCTTGGAGAAAGGGGACTAGATATTAATTATTAAGTTACCCTTCATCTTGAGGTTATCTTGAGATGATTTCGGGCTTTTTAGTGTCCCCGCGGCCCGGTCCTCGACCAGGCCTCCACCCCCAGGAAGCAGCCCGTGACAGCTGACTAACTCCCAGGTACCTATTTACTGCTAGGTAACAGGGGCATTCAGGGTAAAAGAAACTTTGCCCATTTGCTTCTGCCTCGTGCGGGAATCGAACCCGCGCCACAGAATTACGAATCCTGCGCGCTATCCACCAGGCTACGAGGCCACCCCCATGGATTACGGATTCATGGATTACAACAGAATAAAACTGTAGTGTACACATGCTTAGATTACAATTTAGATTGTATTCAGACTTGGCAGACTTCCTGTCAATCGTGTTAGATGGCGAACAGGAAATATCTGAAAGTTAGCAGCAATTCCATGAACCTTTGCTTTCACGACTGCAATGCGTACGTCGCCAATGTACATGTGGCAGACGCTTCACGAAACTGTCTGAATTAGCAGAATAGAAAATACGAGAGCAACCGTACAGGGCCTGGGAGCAAGGTCGAGTTAGAGTCCTTGAGGGTCTCTTCTCAGACTAGCCTCACCTGGTCCTGCTCCACGTTGATCGTTGGAATCTCCTCAATGATTTAACACTTTAAGGGACTCCTAGGGTCCTCATCACATTTATAGTTTAGTGAATTAGGCAACTCGGTGTTGAAGACACCTAGAGCTGAAGGCTTGAGTAATTGATTGGCAGTATTCAGAAGTGGTTCAACGGAAACACCGCATAAAGCTTAACAGTAGTTTATTTACTAACTTAACCACGAATACACAGGGTGCTTGATTTACTTTAGATTGGCGTCAGAAAGGCTATGGTTGCATTAGCGAGACTCTTGACGTCTGGCTAAACGACTCGGATCCACTCGCGGAGAAACACCTAACTTAACACAGTTGACAGCCAATCATTAACACGGCAACCTAACTGCCGGTATGCAAAGGGATCACAAGAGTTCCAACCGGATACTCGGTAATGGTGATATGCAATAAACACAATGGCACTGTCAATGGGACAGGCAATAACATGCACAATAATATTATCACACAATACTAAATGTGTGGTGTATGTGAAGCTCACATTCACAGACGTGTGAAATGCCGTGATACCACACAGATAACACGCATACACCGTCGATTCACCTATAACCTGAGTCAGGTATGAGAAGGTGAGAACTGTGGTTGATGTTCAGATCAACACAGACACAATAAACAAAGACAAGATCTTGTACTTACAGATGGGGTTACCTCTCTTAATCACTCACTCACTCAGGCACATTTATGCAAGCACTCGTAGGTGGCCTGACAGCTGGTTTCCTCGTTCTTAAGTGAGACCATTGACGACAGGTTTTCCCACAAACCGCACTTGACACGGGGGCAGGAGGGCGTGCTGTATGCTTAACAGACAGACACACACACACACACACTTGGCACTGGCGGTGAGTAAGGGTGGTGACGTCACGTGGTACAGTGAGGGCGGCGGCGGGCGCCTCGAGGTACTGAGGTACTAGCTACACGCTCTGGACAGAGTGGTGGCGGCTGTGGTACCATGCAGGTACACTTGTGGTAAAGTCACACACAGGTTACTTAGGCGGCGGCACTGCCTTAGTTCACTCTAAGTCACTCACAACTATCTTTGTCACCAGGGGTTACCTGATACCAGTCTGTTTCCTCTGGTGATTTGTCACTATAGGCTTCTGAACAATATATTCACACTCGTGATTCTGGGTGCGTGTGTGGTATATTGAAAAGACGCTGAGTTAACATGACGGTGAGAATGGACGGTTTCAGTCTATTGCCGATAGACAGAACAGAACACGTCCTCTGTGTAAGAGGTCCCTCACGAGAATACTTTTTCCTGAGGCTCAGAGTATCTTGTGGGCACACACAAGGGAGTTACAATTTGACCAATAGCATAGCAGCAAATGAGCGGGAACCAATCATAATGACCGTTCGATGATCAGTAGCAGGAGTGACGTCATGAACACGTCACGACCACGTCATAGCTGTTATTCTCCATCGCGCTGGTTGAGGTTGACCTCAGGGTCACACTGTCGCTTCGCAGGCGTTCCCTCTCCTCTCTCACGCTCCGCACCAGCCAATGTACTCACTGACCCTTGGTGGCAAGTATGCTTAACTCCCTGTATCTACTACCTGCCTGGACATACGGCGGCCTCTGTATTATGAAAGTGTTCCTGGTTAAGTGGGCATTCTGGAGATACCCAACATGCCAGGTCACTATCCAGGGTTAAGAGAGATAGGACCTTGTGCACAAGATCAGTGCACTGTGCACTGCAATAAGCCATTCCAGTCAGCTGTGGGAGAATCTTGAGAAACCATATTCTCACATTCACAAAGCAGTAATGAACCTGTACATTTTTTTCAATCCTTGGCGGCGTTATTAAGAATTATTAAACAGTTAATGAGCTCCGAAGCACCAGGAGGCTGTTTATAACAATAACAGCAGTTGATTGGGAGTTTTCATGCTTGTAAATTGTTTAATAAATGTAACCAAAACCGTCAAGATTGAAGAAAGATGTACAGGTTCGTAAGTGCTTGCATAACTGCTTCGTGAATCTGGCCCCTGGTCTTCACAGGCCTATAACCTTTTCAATATGTGTGCTTGCAGCCGTATGGGAGGTGCTGTTGCTCCAGCGAGCTGGCAGGGTAATCTGAACATTACTTACCACACTGGACCTGGCCTCGCACACCCAGGCTGAAAGTCAACGTGGATGTGAACAACAACAACACTCAAACTACCACTTACAATGTGGGAGTCATCACAGGTCACGAAGAACCGGTTAGTAGGGGTATGCGTCAATATAAATCGAACCAGGGATGTTGACATTAAGTATTGCTATAAATCTCAATATATATTATTAGAAGTTTGCATCCATGGCACAAAAGCATTTCAATTTGTGTAGCTCCGTTTAAATACTTCGCTTTTAGACAGATACGTTATTCTCGGCAACCACCTGGATGCTTGGCTCTTGGTGGCCTGGACCCCAACTCCGGCACGGCCGCCATGCTCGAACTGTCACGGGTCTTCGTCCATCTACGTAACGAAACGGGTGAGTGACATTCAACAGGATGTTATTCATTTGTGTTATTTGTAAAAGGTGTTGCGTTCTTGCTCTTCATCTGCCTTTTCACCCAGTAAACAAATGGTGGTTGCAAATGACAGAAAAGATGATTTTTTTTGTTAATTGTGTAAAATGTGAAGACTGAAATCAATCCTATTTTCCAATTTCCAATCTTATGGTCACATGTTAGTGAAACACTTCTCAATAACGACCAGTAGTCAGCGCAACCGGTTAACGAACATTCTTGGTTCGATTCCCACATTAGAGAGAGATGTTTTTGGAAGTATCCTTCCACCTAATTGCTCTGTTCACCTAGCAGCAAATAAATGCTCATGATGCAGACAGCTGTTATGGGTTGCATCCTAGGGAGCTTCTTGAGGTTATCTTGAGATGATTTCGGGGCTTAGCGTCCCCTCGGCCCAGTCCTCGACCAGGTCTCCTTTTTTGGATGCTCAGTCATTAGTCATGGGCAAGCATGGTGAATCTTTTTTTTTTTTGAGGGCGTGTTTTTGAATTGGCAATAATCCTAAAAAAGTCCGCTGGGAGTGCCAGTGGTTATCTTGAGGTTATCTTGAGATGATTTCGGGGCTTTAGTGTCCCCGCGGCCCGGTCCTCGACCAGGCCTCCATCCCCAGGAAGCAGCCCGTGACAGCTGACTAACACCCAGGTACCTATTTTACTGCTAGGTAACAGGGGCATAGGGTGAAAGAAACTCTGCCCATTGTTTCTCGCCGGCGCCTGGGATCGAACCCAGGCCACAGGATCACAAGTCCAGCGTGCTGTCCGCTCGGCCGACCGGTGGGGGTGAAAATGCTTGAAATAATTCTTAAAAAACTTTGTTTAGGTGACTAGTAAGTTTTTTATATTATTATTACAATTTTCTACCACAGATGTGGCCACACGTCTCGGTTTTGAACCGAGGGAGCCGGTCGGCCGAGCGGACAGCACGCTGGGCTTGTGATCCTGTGGTCCTGGGTTCGATCCCAGGCGCCGGCGAGAAACAATGGGCAGAGTTTCTTTCACCCTATGCCCCTGTTACCTAGCAGTAAAATAGTTACCTGGGTGTTAGTCAGCTGTCACGGGCTGCTTCCTGGGGGTGGAGGCCTGGTCGAGGACCGGGCCGCGGGGACACTAAAAAAGCCCCGAAATCATCTCAAGATAACCTCTCAAGATAACACCAGTAAGTTTGTATGTGTGCCAAGATAATACCCAGGTCTTAAGGCGGACCTCGGAGTCTTAACAAGCTGCTTGTGCTATACAGCGAGAAACAAGTTGATTTAGATACTCTTGATGAATACACTTGATACGGGATGGAAACTATATGAGGGGAAAGCACAAAGCCATTGCGACTATACAGCACTGGGAAGGGGTCAGGATAAGGATTTGGGATGGGACAGGGGAAAGGAATAGTGTTTAACTAATTGGACGGTCGGGGATTGAACGCTGACCTGCATGAAGTGAGACCGTCGCTGTACCGTCCAGACCAAGTGGTTGGGCATAAGCCATTCATCGCCAACCAAGAATCAGCACATCATCTGTGCTTCTAAAATGGCATGTCACAGGCTGAATGCTAGAAAAATATGTACTCTAACTACTATTTTATCACATCTTTTTATCCCTAGTTTACTTAGATCTTCTAGAGTAAAGAATCTTCTAGTTTAGTTTTAGTTGAATTTGTTTATTATGAACCATAAATTTTGTGATAAGATTCTTTCTTTCTCTTTCTTTTGTCTTTCTTCTTCCTCTCTTCACATTCAGTTCTAATGTGTCATCGGGTGTGTGAATAGTTGTGCTAACAGAGCTTGTATAATGGTCAGATATACACACAACCCAGCCCGTCCTCCTAAGGTTTCCCAACATCAAGAAACTGTCGTTCCAAAGTGCCCTTATCCTAACCTACCAGAGGACCCAAAACGGAAAACGGGACAGTGTGTCAATATCACAAGTCGCTACCATTTTCTAGTACGATATAGTTTTAGACCTTAGGTAATGTATACGATCGCAATGTGACGTTCTGTGTAAGAGGTTGTACCAGCATGGAGCAGGTGTAATGGGTACCAGCATGGAGCAGGTGTAATGGGTACCAGCCTTAAACCTCTCTTAGCTGGTTTTTAACTGGTCGTTATTTAACGGTTCTTTGGTTCACCGTTTATTCCTTACTGTAACCTCAGTCCAGTGATGCCTTGTAACCTTGGTGGTTCATCACCAAGGTCCCACAAAACAAGGATACTAAACCTATCACCAACAAACTCACTAAAGAGACCTTAAACTGCCACCACCTATCCTGAGAGTTTCTGTAATTACGGTAATTGACTTCGGAAAAGGAACAGTCAGTCGCAACATAAATCAAGAATGTGAATCCCCAATTATTGCCGTCCAAAACCACACAGATCTCAGCTGTCCTCAAAACCTGTGAGGCTGACCTTGGTTGCCAAACTAATTTGAAGATAATTAACAAAGCTAAACATATGCACTTGGTCACTTTAGGTGACTGGATTCTTATTCAAAATGATGTTAGTTACATAGGTACTTGAACCAGATCAATTATTAAATACAATATTGCATAATGACATGAATTTCTCTAATTTAAATGAATTATTAAACAAGGTGGTAGATAGCAATTTACCACTGCAGAGGCCTCAAGCGTCTACCAGGCAGGGTTGCCAGATTGGGCTACAAGTAGCGAATTGGGCTACTTTTGAGAGCCCCGCGCTCCCAAATTTTTAATTTCGCTACTTGCGACTTTTTGGGCTAGTTTAAAAGCAAGTTGGGCTACTTTCCGCTTTTAATATTAAGAAACTCAATGACGATTATTTATGTTTTAACAATATAATGTGTACAAATCACAGCCGCGTCCAACAGCCTGACTGACTAGATCACTTACCGCAGGAGGCTTGGTCAGAGACCGGCCCCTGGGGACATTGACCCTAGGAACCTTCGAAAGAAAAAATAACCGCAAGGCAAGGTAATCCTCCCCAGGGGCTAGAGATTTCCCAACTTAATTGTCATTAATACGTCATCCCAAAAGCTACACCTGGTTAAACAGATCTTCATTAAGGTGAGAAAGTTATCTAGAAATTTTCAGATTGATAAATGATGAGAAAGATCCCTTACGGTTAATACCTTAGTCAGGAAGACGATGGTTGGCAGGAAGCGGTAGTGTAAAGCAGCTGTTAGAACAGTGGGATTCTCTAACAACTCATTACCAAATAGCTTTTTTCCTCTTGTGATAAATATGTTGCAAGGCAACTGTTTTCAATGTACTCTGATCCCTCCAATAAGCCATATTTTACATGTCTCAAACCAATCCTAAATGATTTTGAAAGGATGAACTGACTTTATCAAAAAGATGAAGCAGATCAGTGTAGCCTTCACACTGTCTTAGAAAACTTCACTCTTGGAATACTCAGAAGAATCGTGCATCCTCATCATGCAAAGCTTCATGTTAATTTGGAAATCAATTCTGTATATCTGCCCCCTGGAGAAAGTTGACTTTGGTTACGAATTTTCAACACTTCGGGCCACAAACAGACAAAACAATTTTATAACCCAGGAAAAGTTTCAAAATATTCAAGAAAAATGCGATAATTTTTTTAGTGAAAACTTGCAAATAGCTTCTTTCCCGTATTCTAAGTAATGTTGAAACTTTAAAAAAGGTGAAAAATCTGTCACCTATCATATGCCTTAGCCACACATGGCCACCATTCTCAGAACTTCCATTAGTATTAGCTGACCAATCTAAGCTTAGTGAAATTAAAAGTCAGTGGCGCCTTCCGTTAACTATTGACTGATACAACATTTGTGAGGGACAAATTCCTACATCTGAATCGTCATTTTAGACCAAGACAATAACTGTCAAGAACGCTGCTGGCGATCCCATACTGATTGACCTCGCTGAGTTTGCATTGGAACGGATATTTTCGAGAGGAACGTCTGTGAAAACTAAACTGAGAAATCGAATGGGACTTAAGCTTTTGACATCAATCTTGACAATCAAAACATATCTTGAAGAAAATGTAACTTGTTGCTCGTCATTTGAACCACTCATGTCAATGCTTAAATATGAGTCTGCAATATACAAGAACGAGGTTGTGGATTCAGATTAAGATCTTGATAATCTTCAACTGTAAAGATGTGGAAGGACTCCACACCCATTAGGCTTCATACAGTAAATATTGATAAGTTATCATATTATCATATTGGTTAAATAATATATGCATAGATAGTATTAATAAAACAATTAAAATCGTTTAATGTACTCTATATATCAAATTAGATTACTTTGAAACCCGTATCAGTCACTAAACAAAAAAATTGGGCTACTCTTATTACATATTCGCTACTTTTAGACCGTCAGCTCGCTACTTTTAGCAATTTGGATCTGGCAACCCTGCTACCAGGACAAACTAGTTCTCATGCTGACTGAATCATATGCCTATATACAAGTAAGATTGGTTAACTTTTACTCAAAATTATGTAATTACATAGGTCACTTAGCAAGGTTGATTATTAAATACAGTACTGTATTGAGTTGTAACAGGGATTTATCTAATTTAATGAATTACTCAGAGGAAGGATGTGACAATCTTGCATGGATTACTACCCCGCTAATCCCTAGGGATTAACCCTTCCCAGCTTTCCAGGTAGAAACTACACTGACTGCAGAAACTAGATTACCCATGATACAATACAATACATTCAATGCAAGATATACAAGCTTCTGTATAAGTAGCTAAACTGTTACACAGGGAAGATGAGCCCTACAATAATGACTGATGACCTGACAGGTTGGCGACCCAGACGGTCCCTGGTGTTCTGCGGATGGGGCGCCGAGGAGTACACAACGGTGGGCTCAACGGAGTGGACACAACAGTTCGCTAAACAGCTGTCTGACAGAGCTGTGGCTTACCTCAATGTTGACATGGCACTGGAAGGTGAGTCTCATAGCATCAAGCACTTTAACAGATCTCTCTCTCTTTGACCCCCGACACACACTCACACAGTCTCATAGCATCAAGCACTTTAACAGATCTCTCTCTCTTTGACCCCCCCCCCCACTCACACAGTCTCATAGCATCAAGCACTTTAACAGATCTCTCTCTCTCTTTGCCCCCCCCCCGACACACACACACACAGTCTCATAGCATCAAGCACTTTAACAGATCTCTCTCTCTCTTTGCCCACCCCCCCAACACACACACACAGTCTCATAGCATCAAGCACTTTAACAGATCTCTCTCTCTTTACCCCCCCCCCCCCACACACACATATGTACTTCTCTCACTTATATATAAATATATCTCACGATATATTAATCTATCGTGAGATATATCTGATATATTATATCATATATATAATATGGGACCCTGATATAATCTAACATGTATCAATACACTCTGGCTTCCTGTCCTCCGACATAATGAATTATTATTATTATTATTAATATTATTATTTAGAAAATCCATAGGAGCCGTGATGCGGGTTCGAACCTGGGTGCTGAGTATTCCCATGCACACGCTCCAGACAATCTCTGATTATTATTATTATTATTATTATTATTAATATATAAACACTCAATTTCCAGGTAACTACACACTGCGCACGATGTCCTCACCTCTTCTCACTGACGCAGTGTTCGAGAGTGCAAAAAGGTGATGTTTTATTCGCTTTTATTGATTCTCGTTATATGCACATATTTAGTATGTGCATATTATTATCATACACGTACACTATTGTTCTCAATATATGCATATAATCAGCATGCATGAGTAATGATGTATGCTTGAATTCAATTTAATTGGTGATTTCAGGTAATTTAAATTACCTGATTCAAATTCAATTTAATTTCAGGTAAATGTTTATGCTATACATTCACCGCCGAGTAGTGTATATGCAGTTCTCGATGTGTATATATATACAGAGAGTTTACATCATTCTTGCCCAGCAAACCACACAATGTAACGGTCCCTATGTTTCCCTAGTTACGTCTTGTAATAAAGTTGTTACATCTTGTTATAACATTTTTTATGACATATTAGAAAGTTGTTACAACTTACTAGGTGTTAAATTTGTTTTAATGTTGTAGCAACGTTGTAGTTTCGTCATGTGTTAAGTGGCGGGCTCAGGACTCGACTAATACTTGCTAGATGACCAGTTTCACATTCTATATGAGACTGATGAGACTCTTGTATGGAATAGGCCTTAAACCCAACACCGAACCAAGCTGTTGGTATTGTTGTAATTATTCAGTGAACAGCAGCTTGTGTTCCCCTTTATGCCTATTACTACACAGTTTTATACAATTACAATTAATACAGGATACTACAGCGCTTTATAAATGGTTGATTACGTGCGCATACTTGGCTCTTAATTATTTTCAAACATATTTGAAGTGGTAGACAGATAAATATTACGATCTCATATTTACCTGAATTTACCTTAAGGCCACTAACACTTCGACGAGGTTTCGACGAGGACAGGAAGCCGGTGTCATGTCAGTCCCCTCCACTTTATGGACTCCTGGAGCGTCCATATGGACTCCTGGAGCGTGCATATGGACTCTTGGAGCGTCCATATGAACGCCTGGAGCGTCCATACCGAGTCCTGGAGCGTCCATACAGACTCCTGGAGCGACCATTACGGACTCCTGGAGTGTCCATAGGTATGCCTGGAGCGTCCAGACGGACTCTTAGAGTGTCCATACAGATTCCTGGAGCGACCATTACGGACTCCTGGAGCGTCCATAGGTACGCCTGGAGCGTCCAGACGGACTCCTGGAGCGTCCTTACGGACTCAGGTGGCAGCAGCAGCATCTGAGGAAGTCAACATTGCCGACAAACTATGGAGATGAGACTGCAATTTTTACAATTCTTATTACATAGCTTTTAACCTCTCCGAAGATAAAATAAATCGTGAGTATGTGTATATGCATATATGAATGTATATATGTATATATATATACATATATATATATATATATATATATATATATATATATATATATATATATATATATATGTATATATATATACATATATGTCGTACCTAGTAGCCAGAACGCACTTCTCAGCCTACTATGCAAGGCCCGATTTGCCTAATAAGCCAAGTTTTCCTGAATTAATATATTTCCTCTAATTTTTTTCTTATGAAATGATAAAGCTACCCATTTCATTATGTATGAAATGCTACTAGGAACGCTACTAGGCTATATATATATATATATATATACTATATATATATATATATATATATATATATATATATATATATATATATATATATATATATATATATATACATATGTCGTACCTAGTAGCCAGAACGCACTTCTCAGCCTACTATGCAAGGCCCGATTTGCCTAATAAGCCAAGTTTTACTGAATTAATATATTTTCTCTAATTTTTTTCTTATGAAATGATAAAGCTACCCATTTCATTATGTATGAGATCATTTTTTTTATTGGAGGTAAAATTAATGTAGATATATGACCGAACCTAACCAACCCTACCTAACCTAACCTAACCTATCTTTATAGGTTAGGTTAGGTTAGGTAGCCGAAAAAGTTAGGTTAGGTTAGGGTAGGTAGGTTAGGTAGTCGAAAACAATTAATTCATGAAAACTTGGCTTACTAGGCAAATTTGGCCTTGCATAGTAGGCTGAGAAGTGAGTTCTGGCTACTAGGTACGACATATATATATATATATATATATATATATATATATATATATATATATATATATATATAATAGAAAAAGCCCTTAACCTCTCTCTCGATGACCTACAGTGGAAACAAGCCTCTCTTCCCGTAAGACTTGGGGGCCTCGGAGTTCGAACAGCAACGCAAATCGCTGTTCCAGCCTTCCTGTCCTTCTTATCAGCATCCGACGACCTTGTGAAGGAAATTCTACCTGCCCACTTACATCAGCTGGCAGGTGTACATGATCCCAATTTCACACGCTGTGCCACAGAGTGGGCCTCTCGTGCAGGCCAATCACCTCAACCACCATCCCCAAAAGCCCACAGGCAATCCAGCTGGGATGGCCCCATTGTAGACCAAGTTGCTGCAGAGTGCCTGGGTGCTGCAACAACACAACACGACATTGCTCGCCTCACAGCAGTAGCAGCACCACATGCAGGGGATTTTCCTGTTAGCAACCCCAATGTCGGCAACTGGCACGCGTCTCACACCACACGCCCTCCGAATTGCTGTGGCCCTCCGCCTTGCTGCCCCAATCCACACCAGATATAGGTGTATTTGCGGCGAGGTGGTGGCTGACAGGTACGGTCACCATGGCCTACTCTGCCAAAGCACAGGGGGATGGCACTCGAGGCACAGTGAAGTTAACGACATCATCAAGAGGAGCTCACCACAGCTGGATGCCCAGCTGAAAGAGAGCCTTGTTACCTAACGCCCCGTAACTCTGATGCTCTTATTGGTCGCCCGGATGGTATCACAGTGAACCCCTGGAAGAATGGCAAGCAGTTGGTATGGACTACACGTGGTATCAACCCTGGCTAACACCTACATTAACCTCAGTGTTGCACAACCAGGTGGCGCTGCCACCCACAGGGAAGCAGCCAAATCCCCGTAAGTATAGAGAACTGGATCACCACTACAATTTTGTCCCATTGCTTCTGAGACACTCGGCGCCTGGGGTAAAAGTGCTACTAGTTTTTGAAGGAACTGGGTTCTAGGCTCATTGAAACAACAAGGACCCGAGAGCTGCAAGCTTTCTTTTCCAGCGCCTCAGTGTGGCGATACAGAGGGGAAATGCGCACTGCATCCAGGGTTCCTGCCCGCCATCTGAGGAGCTGGAGGAACTCGACAACCTATGACAACCATCTTTGTAACCCATATGTAACTCCTTTTTTGTAACAAAGTTCAAATAAAGTAAATATATATGTGTACATACAAAAGAATGGGGGTGGTAGGAGAAGATAATATTAGTGTTCAGTGAGAAACCACAAGGTCTCCTCTGAATACTTTTTATTTTCTTCTCCGAGGCTATGGGTCCCCACATTGGCACCAGAGGTGGTACCCTCACAAACTTAAAATATATATATATATATATATATATATATATATATATATATATATATATATATATATATATATATATATATAAATATATATATATATATATATATATATATATATATATATATATATATATATATATATATATATATATATATATATTATTTATTGTGAAAAAACAGAGTGAAAGGGGAACAAAGAAAGTTTATTTTTCTCCTTAAGTATGATAAGTGTTTTCCAGAGTGTCAGTAGCACGCGCTCATATCTACAAAATTATAGGGGGTGGTAGGAGAAGATAATATGTCAGTGTACTCGGGTGCTCCGCAAAACTCCCCCCGGATGCTGCATATTTTCTTCTTCGTGGTCGAGGGTGCCTACAAACGCGGCCAAAGGTTGTACCCATATATTTATTTGTCCCCTTTATTTCAGATCCCTAACCCAGATCCAGCCGAAGTTGTGGTCGGCAGGAAGAGTGTATACACCACCTGGGCAGCTAGGAGACCAGACCCCCTCCAGCCTGACACCCCACTTTTGCAGGCTATTGGGTCAGGCAGCGACTACACGGGTTTCCAACACAATCTGGGAATACCCAGCCTGGATATTTGTTACACCCATGACAATGTAGGTGCTACGGGCAAGATGTTTTTAGGATTTTCTTGAATATCCTTTAATTTTCTTTTGTTAGCTGATTCCTGGCCCTGCATTTGTGTTCTCTGCATTGTTCGCATTTGTGTTCCTCACTTGTGCCCCATAAAATGAAATGATTTGATAAAATTCTATGCTCAAGATTACCATCAGAGTACCGGTGGGCTGATGGGCAAATAGCCTCGGCTTCATCAGCTTTTGTCCGGTCATGATGGTTGATTAGATAAGGTGTCCTGTACACACCAGTTGCATTGCTCCTGGAAGTATGGGTTCGAGTCACTTCTAGGGTTTTAGTTTTCAGTTGCATATAGTCCTGGGAACCATTCTGGCTTGTTCGCATTTGTGTTCCTCATGTGTGCCTCAAAAAATGAGGTGATTTGATAAAATACTATGCCTAAGATTACCATCAGAGTGCCGGCAGGCTGATGGGCAAATAGCCTTGGCTTCATCAGCTTTTGTCCAGTCGTGATGGTCGTGTAGATAAGGTGTCCTGTGCACACCAGTTGCATTGTTCCTGGCAGTATGGGTTAAAGTCACTTCTGGGATGTGAGTTTTCAGTTATATGTCGTACGTAGTAGCCAGAACACACTTCTCTGCCTATTATGAAAGGCCCGATTAGGGTAGCTTTATAGTAAAAAGGGTAGCTTTTTTACCCATAGGGGTAATGGGTAGCTTTATCATTTCATAAGAAAAATTTTTGAGAAAATATATTAATTCAGGAAAACTTGGCTTATTAGGCAAATCGGGCCTTGCATAGTAGGCTGTTAAGTGCGTTCCTGGCTACTAGGTACGACATATATATATATATATATATATATATATATATATATATATATATATATATATATATATATATATATATATATATATATATATGTCGTACCTAGTAGCCAGAACACACTTCTCAGCCTACTATGCAAGGCCCGATTTGCCTAATAAGCCACGTTTTCATGAATTAATTGTTTTTCGACTACCTAATCTACCTAACCTAACCTAACCTAACTTTTTCTGCTACCTAACCTAACCTAACCTATAAAGATAGGTTAGGTTAGGTTAGGTAGGGTTGGTTAGGTTCGGTCATATATCTACGTTAATTTTAATTCCAATAAAAAAAATGACCTCATACTATAATGCAATGGGTAGCTTTATCATTTCATATGAAAAATATTAGAGAAAATATATTAATTCAGGAAAACTTGGCTTATTAGTCAATTCGGGCCTTGCATAGTAGGCTGAGAAGTGCGTTCTGGCTACTAGGTACGACATTATATATATATATATATATATATATATATATATATATATATATATATATATATATATATATATATATATATATATATATATATATATATATATATATATATTATTAAATATGACCGAAAAGTAAGATTAATAATTCTAACACGAATTTTCTCAATCTTTCGTACATTTCTTTTCACTGTGGAGGTAAATCAAAAATCAATTCTCCAAAATTCATTTTTATTTCTAGTCTGACGCGACACGAGCGCGTTTCGTAAAACTTATTACATTTTCAAAGACTTTAGTTCACAAATACACAACTGAAGTCAACTGTGAACTAAAGTCTTTAAAAATGTAATAAGTTTTACGAAACGCGCTCGTGTCGCGTCAGACTAGAAATAAAAATGAATTTTGGAGAATTGATTTTTTGATTTACCTCCAACAGTGAAAAGAAATGTACGAAAGATGAGAAAATTCGTGTTAGAATTATTAATCTTACTTTTTCGGTCATATTTAATAATATATATATATATATATAAATATATATATATATATATATATATATATATATATATATATATATATATATATATATATATATATGTCGTACCTAGTAGCCAGAACGCACTTCTCAGCCTACTATGCAAGGCCCGAATTGCCTAATAAGCCAAGTTTTCCTGAATTAATATATTTTCTCTAATATTTTTCATATGAAATGATAAAGCTACCATTTCATTATATATGAGGTCATTTTTTTTATTTGAATTAAAATTAACGTAGATATATGACCGAACCTAACCAACCCTACCTAACCTAACCTAACCTATCTTTATAGGTTAGGTTAGGTTAGGTAGCAGAAAAAGTTAGGTTAGGTTAGGTTAGGTAGATTAGGTAGTCGAAAACAATTAATTCATGAAACGTGGCTATTAGGCAAATCGGGCCTTGCATAGTAGGCTGAGAAGTGTGTTCTGGCTACTAGGTACGACATATATATATATATATATATATATATATATATATATATATATATATATATATATATATGTATATATATATATGTCGTACCTAGTAGCCAGAACTCACTTCTCAGCCTACTATTCAAGGCCCGATTTTGCCTAATAAGCCAAGTTTTCCTGAATTAATATATTTACTATAATTTTTTTCTTATGAAATGATAAAGCAACCCTTTTCTCTATGTATGAGGTCAATTTTTTTTTTATTGGAGTTAAATTAACGTAGATATATGACCGAACCTAACCAACCCTACCTAACCTAACCTAACCTATATTTATAGGTAAGGTTAGGTTAGGTAGCCAAAAAAAGCTAGGTTAGGTTAGGTTAGGTAGGTTCGTTAGACAAAAAACATTAATTCATGAAAACTTGGCTTATTAGGCAAATCGGGCCTTGAATAGTAGGCCGATAAGTGCGTTCTGGCTATTAGGTACGACATATATATATATATATATATATATATATATATATATATATATATATATATATATATATATATATATATATATGTCGTACCTAATAGCCAGAACGCATTTCTCAGCCAACTATGCATGGCCCAATTTGCCTAATAAGCCAAGTTTTCATGAATTAATGATTTTTTCGACTACCTAACCTACCTAACCTAACCTAACTTAACTTTTTCTGCTACCTAACCTAACCTAACCGATAGAGATAGGTTAGGTTAGGTTAGGTAGGGTTGGTTAGGTTCGGTCATATATCTACGTTAATTTTAACTCCAATACAAAAAAATTGACCTCATACATAATGAAATGGGTAGCTTTATCATTTCATAAGAAAAAAATTAGGAAAAATATATTAATTCAGGAAAACTTGGCTTATTAGGCAAATCGGGCCTTGCATAGTAGGCTGAGAAGTGCGTTCTGGCTATTAGGTACGACATATATATATATATATATATATATATATATATATATATATATATATATATATATATATATATATATATATATATATATATATGTCGTACCTAGTAGCCAGAAACGCACTTCTCAGCCTACAATGCAAGGCCCGATTTGCCTAATAAGCCAAGTTTTCATGAATTAATGTTTTTTTCGACTACCTAACCTACCTAACCTAACCTAACCTAACTTTTTCGGCTACCTAACCTAACCTAACCTATAAAGATAGGTTAGGTTAGGTTAGGTAGGGTTGGTTAGGTTCCGTCATATTTCTACGTTAATTTTAACTCCAATAAAAAAAATTGACCTAATACATAATGAAATTGGTAGCTTTATCATTTCATAAGAAAAAAATTAGAGAAAATATATTAATTCAGGAAACTTGGCTTATTAGGCAAATCGGGCCTTGCATAGTAGGCCAAAAGTGCGTTCTGTCTACTAGGTACGACATATATATATATATATATATATGTCGTACCTAGTAGCCAGAACTCACTTCTCAGCCTACTATTCAAGGCCCGATTTGCCTAATAAGCCAAGTTTTTCCTGAATTAATATATTTACTATAATTTTTTTCTTATGAAATGATAAAGCAACCCTTTTCTCTATGTATGAGGTCAATTTTTTTTTATTGGAGTTAAAATTAACGTAGATATATGACCGAACCTAACCAACCCTACCTAACCTAACCTAACCTATATTTATAGGTAAGGTTAGGTTAGGTAGCCAAAAAAAGCTAGGTTAGGTTAGGTTAGGTAGGTTAGGTAGACGAAAAAACATTAATTCATGAAAACTTGGCTTATTAGGCAAATCGGGCCTTGAATAGTAGGCTGAGAAGTGCGTTCTGGCTATTAGGTACGACATATATATATATATATATATATATATATATATATATATATATCTATATATGTCGTACCTAGTAGCCAGAACGCACTTCTCAGCCTACTATGCAAAGCCCCCCCCCCCAATTTGCCTAATAAGCCAACTTTTCATGAATTAATTGTTTTTTCGACTACCTAACCTACCTAACCTAACCTAACCTAACTTTTTCGGCTACCTAACCTAACCTAACCTATAAAGATAGGTTAGGTTAGGTTAGGTAGGGTTGGTTAGGTTTGGTCATATATCTACGTTAATTTTAACTCCAATAAAAAAAATGACCTCATACATAATGAAATGGGTAGCTTTATCATTTCATAAGAAAAAAATTAGAGAAAATATATTAATTCAGGAAAACTTGGCTTATTAGGCAAATCGGGCCTTGCATAGTAGGCTGAGAAGTGCGTTCTGGCTATTAGGTACGACATATATATATATATATATATATATATATATATATATATATATGTTGTACCTAGTAGCCAGAACGTCGTAATCTTCCTACTATGCAAGGCCCGATTTGCCTAATAAGCCAAGTTTTCCTGAATTAATATACTTTTTCTAATTTTTTTCTTATGAAATAATAAAGCAACCCATTTCATTATGTATGAGGTCTATTTTTTTTTATTGGAGTTAAAATTAACGTAGATTCCTCCTTCCGCAATAAGTTCTGCTTGTAAGGTATCTTTGGTGGTGACCTTCTTTTGTGCTTCGAGGTCGAATATGTCGTCCAACAGAATCTCCAACTCCACTTTCCGGGCCATCTCACTCGGTCTAGACATAACGTGACAGTTTATACCCAGATTTAAATCTGGTATAAATTTAAATTTAAACCTTAAAAGCAGAACTTATTGTGGAAGGAGGAAAGAATCGAAGCAACTACAGAAGCACCATACTGTCCCCTGAGCTCAAAGCAGCAGCTAAGAGCCTTCGTGAGAACAAGGAGATAGTCGTCAGGAGAGGCGACAAGTCGCCAATATACGTCATTCTTAAAAAAGACGAATATCTGGCGACAATGAACCTCATACTCTCTGACCAAACTAAATTTCAAAGGGTAACGAAGGACACTACAGCCGAACTGAAAGCAAAGGTCAACAAATTGATCAAAACTGTGAACGCCAAGAAATCTGGACTCCACCTGCCAAAGATTATTGGGAATATAAACCTGGATATGCGTATGGAAATGTCAAGACACACAAGCCTGGAAACCCACTTCAGCTAATCATCAGCCAGATACCCACACCCACGTACAGACTGGCGAAACGACTCAACGGCCTGCTGACTCCTTATGTCCCTTGCGCCTTCAGCCTGAAGTCTCCAAAGGAATTTGTTGACTTACTGCGGGAACACGGGTACAGGGATAAGAGCCTCGTTGAACGTAGAGTCACTGTTTACAAATGTACATGTGGATGAAACAATCGGGATGATAGCCGACAGAGTGTACCGAGATCCGGCCTGTACTCCTCTTGACATACCAGAAAACAGTCTAAGGAAACTACTCCAAGCTTGTACTAAAGAGGCACCTTTCTTGAGCCTGGATGGACACATGTATAAGCAAGTAGATGGGGTCGCTATGGGTTCTCCCCTAGGTGTCCTGTTTGCAAACTTCTACATGGGTACCATCGAGCAAAAAGTCTTAGTCAACATGAACTTGAAACGGCCATATACTGCAGGTATGTTGAAGACATTTTTACACAGGTACCTGATGTCAGACATCTGCAGGAGCTGAAGGAGGCATTTGAGCAGAATTCTGTGTTGCGTTTCACTTACGAAATGGAGAAGGATGGGAAGCTGCCCTTTCTAGATTTAACAGTCATGGAAAGGAGCGTAGTTTTCCACACTGCAGTCTACACTAAGGAAACAAACATAGGAATGTGCCTGAATGCCAACAGTGACTGCCCGGACAGGTACAAGAGGAGTGTTGTTAACGCTTATGTCGACCGTGCTCTCAGCCACAGCTCAGAATGGAGCAAGTCGACGAAGAACCCTGTAGGGTAAGGCAGGTCCTAGTCAACAACGACTTCTCCAATGGTTTCGTGGAAGACATCATAAGAAGGAAAGTGAAATGCCATGCAACCTCTGAAGAGACAACTAACACAACACCTATACCCCCTATTAGACTATTTTACAGGAACTTCTTTTTCACAGCCCATAAAACGGAGGAAAGGGTCCTGAAAATATTGTCAGTAGAAACGTTATCCCTACAGACAAAAATCAGAAGATACAACTGACGATTTACTATAAAACCATAAAAACGGCCAGCCTACTCATGAGAAACTCTCCAGACACAAAGCAGAACGTTTTAAAAGAGACCAAAGTCGTCTATGCCTTCAAATGCCCTCTTGGGGAGTGTAAGCCTCAAAAAACTCAGTATATAGGCAAGACAACAACATCTCTTTCCAGGCGTTTAACGATGCATAAGTACCAGGGCTCCATTAAGGAACATATAGCCTCTTCCCACAACCGAACCATCACCAGAGAAATCTTAGCAAACAACACAGAAATCATTGATAGATTCAGCGATAGCAAGCGGCTCGACGTCTGCGAGGCACTACACATCAAGAAGTCAACACCAGCAATCAACAGCCAATTAATGCACAACTATATTCTACCCACTTCAAGACTCCGCTCCAATATAGAAGCATCAAGAAATATGGGCCAATAAAAATAGGCCTTCTGCAGCTACCTACCTTTAATACCTGTTTGTATTTCATTGTTTCGTGTTCTGTCATGTGTTAAAAGTTTATTTTCACCTCATCCAAAACTATTGTAACATGTTACTTCACCCAAATGTAGGTATAAAACTCGAAAGATGTTTAAGCTCTATTCAGTTAAAGTTGTGTGTGTGTGTGAGTAAACTAAAGTCTTTGAAAATGTAATAAGTTTTACGAAACGTGCTCAAGTGTCACGTCAGACTAGAAATAAAAATGAATTTTGGAGAATTGATCTTTGAATTACCATCAACAGTGAAAAGAAACGTAAGAAAGATCGAGAAAATTCGTGTTAGAATTATTAATCTTACTTTTTTGGTCATATTTAATAATATATGTCTACAGGAAAGACTGCTACCAAGATATACTAATATATATATATATATATATATATATATATATATATATATATATATATATATATATATATATATATATATACATATATATATATATATATATATATATATATATATATATATATATATATATATATACATATATATATATATATATATATATATATATATATATATATATATATATATATATATATATATATATATATATATATATATATATATATATATATGTATATATATATATATATATATATATATATATATTATATACTATATATATATATGTATATATATATATATATATATATATATATATATATATATATATTATATATATATATATATATATATAATATATATATATATATGTCGTACCTAGTAGCCAGAACGCACTTCTCAGCTACTATGCAAGGCCCGATTTGCCTAATAAGCTACGTTTTCCTGAATTAATATATTTTCTCTATTTTTTTTCTTATGAAATGTTAAAGCTACCCATTTCATTATGTATGAGGTCAATTTTTTTTATTTGAGTTAAAATTAACGTAGATATGTGACCGAACCTAACCAACCCTACCTAACCTAACCTAACCTATCTTTATAGGTTAAGTTAGGTTAGGTAGCCGAAAAGTTAGGTTAGGTTAGGTTAGGTAGGTAGGTTGTCGAAAAACAATTAATTCATGAAAACTTGGCTTATTAGGCAAATTGGGCCTTGCATAGTAGGCTGACAAGTGCGTTCTGGCAACTAGGTACGACATATATATATATATATATATATATATTATATATATATATATATATATATATATATATATATATATATATATATATATGTCGTACCTAATAGCCAGAACTCACTTTTCAGCCTACTATTCAAGGCCCGATTTGCCTAATAAGCCAAGTTTTCATGAATTAATGTATTTTCGACTACCTAACCTACCTAACCTAACCTAACCTAACTTTTTCTGCTACCTAACCTAACCTAACCTATAAAGATAGGTTAGGTTAGGTTAGGTAGGGTTGGTTAGGTTCGGTCATATATCTACGCTAATTTTAACTTCAATAAAAGAAAATTGACCTCATGCATAATGAAATGGGTAGCTTTATCATTTCATAAGAAAAAAATAGAGAAAATAATATTAATTCATGAAAACTTGGCTTATTAGGCAAATCGGCCTTGCATAGTAGGCTGAAAAGTGCGTTCTGGCTATTAGGTACGACATATATATATATATATATATATATATATATATATATATATATATATATATATATATTATATATATACATATATATATATATATATATATATATATATATATATATATATATATATATATATATATATATATATATATTTATATATATATTTATATATATATATATTTATATATATATATATATATATATATATATATATATATATATATATATATATATATATATATATGTCGTACCTAGTAGCCAGAACTCACTTTTTGGCCTACTATGCAAGGCCCGATTTGCCTAATAAGCCAAGTTTTCATGAATTAATTGTTTTTCGACTACCTAACCTACCTAACCTAACCTAACCTAACTTTTTCGGCTACCTAACCAAACCTAACCTATAAAGATAGGTTAGGTTTAGGTTAGGTAGGGTTGGTTAGGTTCGGTCATATATCTACGTTAATTTTAACTCCAATAAAAAAAATTGACCTCATACTTAATGAAATGGGTAGCTTTATCATTTCATAAGAAATAAATTTGAAAAATATATTAATTCAGAAAAACTTGGCTTATTAGCAAATCGGGCCTTGCATAGTAGGCCAAAAAGTGAGTTCTGGCTACTAGGTACGACATATATATATATATATATATATATATATATATATATATATATATATATATTATATATTTATATATATGTCGTAGCTAGTAGCCAGAACGCACTTTTTGGCCTACTATGCAAGGCCCGATTTGCCTAATAAGCCAAGTTTTCCTGAATTAATATATTTTCTCTAATTTTTTTCTTATGAAATGATAAAGCTAACCATTTCATTATGTATGAGGTCAATTTTTTTTTATTGGAGTTAAAATTAACGTAGATATATGACCGAACCTAACCAACCGTACCTAACCTAACCTAACCTATCTTTATAGGTTAGGTTAGGTTAGGTAGCCGAAAAAGTTAGGTTAGGTTAGGTTAGGTAGGTTAGGTAGATGAAAAACAAATAATTCATGAAAACTTGGCTTATTAGGCAAATCGGGCCTTGCATACTATATAATATATATATATATATATATATATATATATATATATATATATATATATATATATATATATATATATGTCGTACCTAATAGCCAGAACGCACTTCTCAGCCTACTATGCAAGGCCTGATTTGCCTAATAAGCCAAGTTTTCATGAATTAATTGTTTTTCGACTACCTAACCTACCTACCTAACCTAACCTAACTTTTTCGGCTACCTAACCTAACCTAACCTATAGAGATAGGTTAGGTTAGGTTAGGTAGGGTTGGTTAGGTTCGGTCATATATCTACATTAATTTTAACTCCAATAACAAAAAATTAACCTCATACATATTGAAATGGGAAGCTTTATCATTTCATAAGAAAAAAATTAGAGAAAATATATTAATTCAGTAAAACTTGGCTTATTAGGCAAATCGGGCCTTGCATAGTAGGCTGAGAAGTGCGTTCTGGCTACTAGGTACGACATATATATATATATATATATATATATATATATATATATATATATATATATATATATATATATATATATATATATACATATATATATTAGTATATTTTGGTAGCAGTCTTTCCTGTAGACATATATTATTAAATATGACCGAAAAAGTAAGATTAATAATTCTAACACGAATTTTCTCAATCTTTCGTACATTACGCTTCACTGTTGGAGGTAAATTAAAAATCAATTCTCCAAAATTCATTTTTAATTTCTAGTCTGACGCGACACGGGCGCGTTTCGTAAAACTTATTACATTTTCAAAGACTTTAGTTCACAAATACACAACTGAATAGAACTTACGTATCTCCGATTTTATATCTACATTTGAGTGAGGTGGAAGGGGTGATGTGGCATTAACACAAGACAGAACAAAATGTGGTATTAATAGGGTATTAATTTCATCAACACAAGACAGAACAAGGGTATTATTAGGGTATTAATTTCATCAACACAAGACAGAACACGAAACAATGGATATTGAATAGAAGTGTTGTAGAAAGCCTATTGGTCCATATTTCTTGATGCTTCTATATTGGAGCGGAGTCTTGAGGTGGGTAGAATATAGTTGTGCAATAATTGGCTGTTGATTGCTGGTGTTGACTTCTTGATGTGTAGTGCCTCGCAAACGTCAAGCCGCCTGCTATCGCTGTATCTATCGATGATTTCTGTGTTGTTTACTAGGATTTCTCTGGCGATGGTTTGGTTGTGGGAAGAGATTATATGTTCCTTAATGGAGCCCTGTTGCTTATGCATCGTTAAACGCCTAGAAAGAGATGTTGTTGTCTTGCCTATATACTGGGTTTTTTTGGAGCTTACAGTCCCCAAGTGGGCATTTGAAGGCATAGACGACGTTAGTCTCTTTTAAAGTGTTCTGTTTTGTGTCTGGAGTACTCTCCAGACACAAATACTTGGACATCAAATACTTGGACAATACTTTGGACATACAAATCTTCTATTCCCCAAATACTTGGGAATAGAAGTGTTTGTAGAAAGCCTATTGGTTCATATTTCTTGATGCTTCTATATTGGAGCGGAGTCTTGAGGTGGGTAGAATATAGTTGTGCAATAATTGGCTGTTGATTGCTGGTGTTGACTTCTTGATGTGTAGTGCCTCGCAAACGTCAAGCCGCCTGCTATCGCTGTATCTATCGATGATTTCTGTGTTGTTTACTAGGATTTCTCTGGCGATGGTTTGGTTGTGGGAAGAGATTATATGTTCCTTAATGGAGCCCTGTTGCTTATGCATCGTTAAACGCCTAGAAAGAGATGTTGTTGTCTTGCCTATATACTGGGTTTTTGGAGCTTACAGTCCCCAAGTGGGCATTTCAAGGCATAGACGACGTTAGTCTCTTTTCAAAGCGTTCTGTTTTTGTGTCTGGAGAGTACTCCAGACACAAAACAGAACGCTTTAAAAGAGACTAACGTCGTCTATGCCTTCAAATGCCCACTTGGGGACTGTAAGCTCCAAAAACCAGTATATAGGCAAGACAACAACATCTCTTTCTAGGCGTTTAACGATGCATAAGCAACAGGGCTCCATTAAGGAACATATAATCTCTTCCCACAACCAAACCATCGCCAGAGAAATCCTAGTAAACAACACAGAAATCATCGATAGATACAGCGATAGCAGGCGGCTTGACGTTTGCGAGGCACTACACATCAAGAAGTCAACACAGCAATCAACAGCCAATTATTGCACAACTATATTCTACCCACCTCAAGACTCCGCTCCAATATAGAAGCATCAAGAAATATGGACCAATAGGCTTTCTACAAACACTTCTATTCAATATCATTGTTTCGTGTTCTGTCTTGTGTTGATGAAATTAATGTCCTATTAATACCCTTGTTCTGTCTTGTGTTGATGAAATTAATACCCTATTAATACCATATTTTGTTCTGTCTTGTGTTAATGCCACATCACCCCCTTCCACCTCACTCAAATGTAGATATAAAATCGGAGATACGTAAGTTCTATTCAGTTGTGTATTTGTGAACTAAAGTCTTTGAAAATGTAATAAGTTTTACGAAACGCGCCCGTGTCGCGTCAGACTAGAAATAAAAATGAATTTTGGAGAATTGATTTTTAATTTACCTCCAACAGTGAAGCGTAATGTACAAAAGATTGAGAAAATTCGTGTTAGAATTATTAATCTTACTTTTTCGATCATATTTAATAATATATATATATATATATATATATATATATATATATATATATTATATATATATATATATATATATATATAAAGGTCAGCAAAGGTCAACAAACTGATCGAAACTGTGAACGCCAAGAAACCCGGACTCCACCTGCCAAAGATCATTGGGTAATATAAACCTGGATATGCGTATGGAAATGTCAAGACACACAAGCCTGGAAACCCACTTCGGCCAATCATTAGCCAGATACCCACACTTACGTACAGACTGGTGAAGCGACTCAACGGCCTGCTGACTCCTTATGTTCCTTGCGCCTTCAGCCTGAAGTCTCCAAAGGAATTGTTGACTTACTGTGGGGCACACGGGCCACTGGGATAAGAGCCTCGTTGACGTTAGAATCGCTGTTTACCAACGTACCTGTGGACGAGACAATCGGGATGATAGCCGACAGAGTGTATCGTGATCCAGCCTGTACTCCTCTTGACATTTCCATACGCATATCCAGGTTTATATTACCCAATGATCTTTGGCAGGTGGAGTCCGGGTTTCTTGGCGTTCACAGTTTCGATCAGTTTGTGACCTTTGCTGACCTTTATATATATATATATATATTATATATATATATATATATATATATATATATATATATATATATATATATTATTAAATATGATCGAAAAAGTAAGATTAATAATTCTAACACGAATTTTTCTCAATCTTTTGTACATTAGCTTCACTGTTGGAGGTAAATTAAAAATCAATTCTCCAAAATTCATTTTTATTTCTAGTCTGACGCGACACGGGCGCGTTTCGTAAAACTTATTACATTTTCAAAGACTTTTAGTTCACAAATACACAACTGAATAGAACTTACGTATCTCCGATTTTATATCTACATTTGAGTGAGGTGGAAGGGGTGATGTGGCATTAACACAAGACAGAACAAAATATGGTATTAATAGGGTATTAATTTCATCAACACAAGACAGAACAAGGGTATTAATAGGACATTAATTTCATCAACACAAGACAGAACACGAAACAATGGATATTGAATAGAAGTGTTTGTAGAAAGCCTATTGGTCCATATTTCTTGATGCTTCTATATTGGAGCGGAGTCTTGAGGTGGGTAGAATATAGTTGTGCAATAATTGGCTGTTGATTGCTGGTGTTGACTTCTTGATGTGTAGTGCCTCGCAAACGTCAAGCCGCCTGCTATCGCTGTATCTATCGATGATTTCTGTGTTGTTTACTAGGATTCTCTGGCGATGGTTTGGTTGTGGGAAGAGATTATATGTTCCTTAATGGAGCCCTGTTGCTTATGCATCGTAAACGCCTAGAAAGAGATGTTGTTGTCTTGCCTATATACTGGGTTTTTTGGAGCTTACAGTCCCCAAGTGGGCATTTGAAGGCATAGACGACGTTAGTCTCTTTTAAAGCGTTCTGTTTTGTGTCTGGAGTACTCTCCAGACACAAAACAGAACGCTTTAAAAGAGACTAACGTCGTCTATGCCTTGAAATGCCCACTTGGGGACTGTAAGCTCCAAAACCCAGTATATAGGCAAGACAACAACATCTCTTTCTAGGCGTTTAACGATGCATAAGCAACAGGGCTCCATTAAGGAACATATAATCTCTTCCCACAACCAAACCATCGCCAGAGAAATCCTAGTAAACAACACAGAAATCATCGATAGATACAGCGATAGCAGGCGGCTTGACGTTTGCGAGGCACTACACATCAAGAAGTCAACACCAGCAATCAACAGCCAATTATTGCACAACTATATTCTACCCACCTCAAGACTCCGCTCCAATATAGAAGCATCAAGAAATATGAACCAATAGGCCTTTCTACAAACACTTCTATTCCCCAAGTATTTGGGGAATAGAAGATTTGTATGTCCAAAGTATTGTCCAAGTATTTGATGTCCAAGTATTTGTGTCTGGAGAGTACTCCAGACACAAAACAGAACACTTTAAAGAGACTAACGTCGTCTATGCCTTCAAATGCCCACTTGGGGACTGTAAGCTCCAAAAAAACCAGTATATAGGCAAGACAACAACATCTCTTTCTAGGCGTTTAACGATGCATAAGCAACAGGGCTCCATTAAGGAACATATAATCTCTTCCCACAACCAAACCATCGCCAGAGAAATCCTAGTAAACAACACAGAAATCATCGATAGATACAGCGATAGCAGGCGGCTTGACGTTTTGCGAGGCACTACACATCAAGAAGTCAACACCAGCAATCAACAGCCAATTATTGCACAACTATATCTACCCACCTCAAGACTCCGCTCCAATATAGAAGCATCAAGAAATATGGACCAATAGGCTTTCTACAAACACTTCTATTCAATATCCATTGTTTCGTGTTCTGTCTTGTGTTGATGAAATTAATACCCTAATAATACCCTTGTTCTGTCTTGTGTTGATGAAATTAATACCCTATTAATACCACATTTTGTTCTGTCTTGTGTTAATGCCACATCACCCCTTCCACCTCACTCAAATGTAGATATAAAATCGGAGATACGTAAGTTCTATTCAGTTGTGTATTTGTGAACTAAAGTCTTTGAAAATGTAATAAGTTTTACGAAACGCGCCCGTGTCGCGTCAGACTAGAAATAAAAATGAATTTTGGAGAATTGATTTTTAATTTACCTCCAACAGTGAAGCGTAATGTACGAAAGATTGAGAAAATTCGTGTTAGAATTATTAATCTTACTTTTTCGGTCATATTTAATAATATATGTCTACAGGAAAGACTGCTACCAAAATATACTAATATATATATGTATATATATATATATATATATATATATATATATATATATATATATATATATATATATATATATATATATATATATGTCGTACCTAGTAGCCAGAACGCACTTCTCAGCCTACTATGCAAGGCCCGATTTGCCTAATAAGCCAAGTTTTACTGAATTAATATATTTTCTCTAATTTTTTTCTTATGAAATGATAAAGCTTCCCATTTCAATATGTATGAGGTTAATTTTTTGTTATTGGAGTTAAAATTAATGTAGATATATGACCGAACCTAACCAACCCTACCTAACCTAACCTAACCTATCTCTATAGGTTAGGTTAGGTTAGGTAGCCGAAAAAGTTAGGTTAGGTTAGGTTAGGTAGGTTAGGTAGTCGAAAAACAATTAATCATGAAAACTTGGCTTATTAGGCAAATCAGGCCTTGCATAGTAGGCTGAGAAGTGCGTTCTGGCTATTAGGTACGACATATATATATATATATATATATATATATATATATATATATATATTATATATATATATATATATATATATATATAGTATGCAAGGCCCGATTTGCCTAATAAGCCAAGTTTTCATGAATTATTTGTTTTTCATCTACCTAACCTACCTAACCTAACCTAACCTAACTTTTTCGGCTACCTAACCTAACCTAACCTATAAAGATAGGTTAGGTTAGGTTAGGTACGGTTGGTTAGGTTCGCGTCATATATCTACGTTAATTTTAACTCCAATAAAAAAAATTGACCTCATACATAATGAAATGGTTAGCTTTATCATTTCATAAGAAAAAATTAGAGAAAATATATTAATTCAGGAAAACTTGGCTTATTAGGCAAATCGGGCCTTGCATAGTAGGCCAAAAAGTGCGTTCTGGCTACTAGCTACGACATATATATAAATATATATATATATATATATATATATATATATATATATATATATATATATATATATGTCGTACCTAGTAGCCAGAACTCACTTTTTGGCCTACTATGCAAGGCCCCGATTTGCCTAATAAGCCAAGTTTTTCTGAATTAATATATTTTTTCAAATTTATTTCTTATGAAATGATAAAGCTACCCATTTCATTAAGTATGAGGTCAATTTTTTTTTATGGAGTTAAAATTAACGTAGATATATGACCGAAACCTAACCAACCCTACCTAACCTAACCTAACCTATCTTTATAGGTTAGGTTTGGTTAGGTAGCCGAACAAGTTAGGTTAGGTTAGGTTAGGTAGGTTAGGTAGTCGAAAACAATTAATTCATGAAAACTTGGCTTATTAGGCAAATCGGGCCTTGCATAGTAGGCCAAAAGTGAGTTCTGGCTACTAGGTACGACATATATATATATATATATATATATATATATATATATATATATATATATATATATATATATATATATATAAATATATATATATATAAATATATATATAAATATATATATATATATATATATATATATATATATATATATATATATATACTATATATATATATATATATATGTATATATATATATATATATATATATATATATATATATATATATATATATATATATATATATATATGTCGTACCTAATAGCCAGAAACGCACTTTTCAGCCTACTATGCAAGGCCCGATTTGCCTAATAAGCCAAGTTTTCATGAATTAATATATTTTCTCTATTTTTTTTCTTATGAAATGATAAAGCTACCCATTTCATTATGCATGAGGTCAATTTTCTTTTATTGAAGTTAAAATTAGCGTAGATATATGACCGAACCTAACCAACCCTACCTAACCTAACCTAACCTATCTTTATAGGTTAGGTTAGGTTAGGTAGCAGAAAAGTTAGGTTAGGTTAGGTTAGGTAGGTTAGGTAGTCGAAAATACATTAATTCATGAAAACTTGGCTTATTAGGCAAATCGGGCCTTGAATAGTAGGCTGAAAAGTGAGTTCTGGCTATTAGGTACGACATATATATAATTATATATATATATATATATATATATATATACTATATATATATATATATATATATATATATATATGTCGTACCTAGTTGCCAGAACGCACTTGTCAGCCTACTATGCAAGGCCCAATTTGCCTAATAAGCCAAGTTTTCATGAATTAATTGTTTTTTCGACAACCTAACCTACCTAACCTAACCTAACCTAACTTTTTCGGCTACCTAACCTAACTTAACCTATAAAGATAGGTTAGTTAGGTTAGGTAGGGTTGGTTAGGTTCGGTCACATATCTACGTTAATTTTAACTCAAATAAAAAAAATTGACCTCATACATAATGAAATGGTAGCTTTAACATTTTCATAAGAAAAAAAATAGAGAAAATATATTAATTCAGGAAAACGTAGCTTATTAGGCAAATCGGGCCTTGCATAGTAGGCTGAGAAGTGCGTTCTGGCTACTAGGTACGACATATATATATATATATATATATATATATATATATATATATATATATAATATATATATATATATATATATATATATATATATACATATATATATATATATATATATATATATATATATATATATATATATATATACATATATATATATATATATATATATATATATATATATATATATATATATATATATATATATATATATATATATATATATATATATATATATATGTATATATATATATATATATATATAGTATATATATATATATATATATATATATATATATATGTATATATAATATATAATATATATATATATATATATATATATATATATATATACTATATATATATATATTAGTATATCTTGGTAGCAGTCTTTCCTGTAGACATATATTATTAAATATGACCAAAAAAGTAAGATTAATAATTCTAACACGAATTTTCTCGATCTTTCTTACGTTTCTTTTCACTGTTGATGGTAATTCAAAGATCAATTCTCCAAAATTCATTTTTTATTTCTAGTCTGACGTGACACTTGAGCACGTTTCGTAAAACTTATTACATTTTCAAAGACTTTAGTTTACTCACACACACACACAACTTTAACTGAATAGAGCTTAAACATCTTTCGAGTTTTTATACCTACATTTGGGTGAAGTAACATGTTACAATAGTTTTGGATGAGGTGAAATAAACTTTTAACACATGACAGAACACGAAACAATGAAATACAAACAGGTATTAAAGGTAGGTAGCTGCAGAAGGCCTATTTTTATTGGCCCCATATTTCTTGATGCTTCTATATTGGAGCGGAGTCTTGAAGTGGTAGAATATAGTTGTGCATTAATTGGCTGTTGATTGCTGGTGTTGACTTCTTGATGTGTAGTGCCTCGCAGACGTCGAGCCGCTTGCTATCGCTGAATCTATCAATGATTTCTGTGTTGTTTGCTAAGATTTCTCTGGTGATGGTTCGGTTGTGGGAAGAGGCTATATGTTCCTTAATGGAGCCCTGGTACTTATGCATCGTTAAACGCCTGGAAAGAGATGTTGTTGTCTTGCCTATATACTGAGTTTTTTTGAGGCTTACACTCCCCAAGAGGGCATTTGAAGGCATAGACGACTTTGGTCTCTTTTAAAACGTTCTGCTTTGTGTCTGGAGAGTTTCTCATGAGTAGGCTGGCCGTTTTTATGGTTTTATAGTAAATCGTCAGTTGTATCTTCTGATTTTTGTCTGTAGGGATAACGTTTCTACTGACAATATTTTTCAGGACCCTTTCCTCCGTTTTATGGGCTGTGAAAAGAAGTTCCTGTAAAATAGTCTAATAGGGGGTATAGGTGTTGTGTTAGTTGTCTCTTCAGAGGTTGCATGGCATTTCACTTTCCTTCTTATGATGTCTTCCACGAAACCATTGGAGAAGTCGTTGTTGACTAGGACCTGCCTTACCCTACAGGGTTCTTCGTCGACTTGCTCCCATTCTGAGCTGTGGCTGAGAGCACGGTCGACATAAGCGTTAACAACACTCCTCTTGTACCTGTCCGGGCAGTCACTGTTGGCATTCAGGCACATTCCTATGTTTGTTTCCTTAGTGTAGACTGCAGTGTGGAAAACTACGCTCCTTTCCATGACTGTTAAATCTAGAAAGGGCAGCTTCCATCCTTCTCCATTTCGTAAGTGAAACGCAACACAGAATTCTGCTCAAATGCCTCCTTCAGCTCCTGCAGATGTCCTGACATCAGGTACCTGTGTAAAAATGTCTTCAACATACCTGCAGTATATGGCCGGTTTCAAGTTCATGTTGACTAAGACTTTTTGCTCGATGGTACCCATGTAGAAGTTTGCAAACAGGACACCTAGGGGAGAACCCATAGCGACCCCATCTACTTGCTTATACATGTGTCCATCCAGGCTCAAGAAAGGTGCCTCTTTAGTACAAGCTTGGAGTAGTTTCCTTAGGACTGTTTTCTGGTATGTCAAGAGGAGTACAGGCCGGATCTCGGTACACTCTGTCGGCTATCATCCCGATTGTTTCATCCACATGTACATTTGTAAACAGTGACTCTACGTTCAACGAGGCTCTTATCCCTGTACCCGTGTTCCCCGCAGTAAGTCAACAAATTCCTTTGGAGACTTCAGGCTGAAGGCGCAAGGGACATAAGGACTGTCAGCAGGCCGTTGAGTCGTTTCGCCAGTCTGTACGTGGGTGTGGGTATCTGGCTGATGATTAGCTGAAAGTGGGTTTCCAGGCTTGTGTGTCTTGACATTTCCATACGCATATCCAGGTTTATATTCCCCAATAATCTTTGGCAGGTGGAGTCCAGATTTCTTGGCGTTCACAGTTTTGATCAATTTGTTGACCTTTGCTTTCAGTTCGGCTGTAGTGTCCTTCGTTACCCTTTGAAATTTAGTTTGGTCAGAGAGTATGAGGTTCATTGTCGCCAGATATTCGTCTTTTTTAAGAATGACGTATATTGGCGACTTGTCGCCTCTCCTGACGACTATCTCCTTGTTCTCACGAAGGCTCTTAGCTGCTGCTTTGAGCTCAGGGGGACAGTATGGTGCTTCTGTAGTTGCTTCGATTCTTTCCTCCTTCCACAATAAGTTCTGCTTTTAAGGTTTAAATTTAAATTTATACCCAGATTTAAATCTGGGTATAAAACTGTCACGTTATGTCTAGACCGAGTGAGATGGCCCGGAAAGTGGAGTTGGAGATTCTGTTGGACGACATAATTCGACCTCGAAGCACAAAAGAAGGTCACCACCAAAGATACCTTACAAGCAGAACTTATTGCGGAAGGAGGAATCTACGTTAATTTTAACTCCAATAAAAAAAAATAGACCTCATACATAATGAAATGGGTGCTTTATTATTTCATAAGAAAAAAATTAGAAAAAGTATATTAATCAGGAAAACTTGGCTTATTAGGCAAATCGGGCCTTGCATAGTAGGAAGATTACGACGTTCTGGCTACTAGGTACAACATATATATATATATATATATATATATATATATATATATATATGTCGTACCTAATAGCCAGAACGCACTTCTCAGCCTACTATGCAAGGCCCGATTTGCCTAATAAGCCAAGTTTTCCTGAATTAATATATTTTCTCTAATTTTTTTCTTATGAAATGATAAAGCTACCCATTTTCATTATGTATGAGGTCATTTTTTTTTATTGGAGTTAAATTAACGTAGATATATGACCAAACCTAACCAACCCTACCTAACCTAACCTAACCTATCTTTATAGGTTAGGTTAGGTTAGGTAGCCGAAAAAGTTAGGTTAGGTTAGGTTAGGTAGGTTAGGTAGTCGAAAAACAATTAATTCATGAAAAGTTGGCTTATTAGGCAAATTGGGCTTTGCATAGTAGGCTGAGAAGTGCGTTCTGGCTACTAGGTACGACATATATATATATATATATATATATATATATATATATATATATATATATGTCGTACCTAATAGCCAGAACGCACTTCTCAGCCTACTATTCAAGGCCCGATTTGCCTAATAAGCCAAGTTAGTTTTCATGAATTAATGTTTTTTCGTCTACCTAACCTACCTAACCTAACCTAACCTAGCTTTTTTTGGCTACCTAACCTAACCTTACCTATAAATATAGGTTAGGTTAGGTTAGGTAGGGTTGGTTAGGTTCGGTCATATATCTACGTTAATTTTAACTCCAATAAAAAAATTGACCTCATACATAGAGAAAAGGGTTGCTTTATCATTTCATAAGAAAAAAATTATAGTAAATATATTAATTCAGGAAAACTTGGTTATTAGGCAAATCGGGCCTTGAATAGTAGGCTGAGAAGTGAGTTCTGGCTACTAGGTACGACATATATATATATATATATATATGTCGTACCTAGTAGACAGAACGCACTTTTTGGCCTACTATGCAAGGCCCGATTTGCCTAATAAGCCAAGTTTTCCTGAATTAATATATTTTCTCTAATTTTTTTCTTATGAAATGATAAAGCTACCCAATTTCATTATGTATTAGGTCAATTTTTTTTTATTGGAGTTAAAATTAACGTAGAAATATGACGGAACCTAACCAACCCTACCTAACCTAACCTAACTATCTTTATAGGTTAGGTTAGGTTAGGTAGCCGAAAAGTTAGGTTAGGTTAGGTTAGTAGGTTAGGTAGTCGAAAAAACATTAATTCATGAAAACTTGGCTTATTAGGCAAATCGGGCCTTGCATTGTAGGCTGAGAAGTGCGTTCTGGCTACTAGGTACGACATATATATATATATATATATATATATATATATATATATATATATATATATATATATATATATATATATATATATATATATATATATGTCGTACCTAATAGCCAGAACGCACTCTCAGCCTACTATGGCAAGGCCCGATTTGCCTAATAAGCCAAGTTTTCCTGAATTAATATATTTTTCCTAATTTTTTTCTTATGAAATGATAAAGCTACCCATTTCATTATGTATGAGGTCAATTTTTTTTGTATTGGAGTTAAAATTAACGTAGATATATGACCGAACCTAACCAACCCTACCTAACCTAACCTAACCTATCTCTATCGGTTAGGTTAGGTTAGGTAGCAGAAAAAGTTAAGTTAGGTTAGGTTAGGTAGGTTAGGTAGTCGAAAAATCATTAATTCATGAAAACTTGGCTTATTAGGCAAATTGGGCCATGCATAGTTGGCTGAGAAATGCGTTCTGGCTATTAGGTACGACATATATATATATATATATATATATATATATATATATATATATATATATATATATATATATATATATATGTCGTACCTAATAGCCAGAACGCACTTATCGGCCTACTATTCAAGGCCCGATTTGCCTAATAAGCCAAGTTTTCATGAATTAATGTTTTTTTGTCTAACGAACCTACCTAACCTAACCTAACCTAGCTTTTTTTGGCTACCTAACCTAACCTTACCTATAAATATAGGTTAGGTTAGGTTAGGTAGGGTTGGTTAGGTTCGGTCATATATCTACGTTAATTTTTAACTCCAATAAAAAAAATTGACCTCATACATAGAGAAAAGGGTGCTTTATTCATTTCATAAGAAAAAAATTATAGTAAATATATTAATTCAGGAAAACTTGGCTTATTAGGCAAATCGGGCCTTGAATAGTAGGCTGAGAAGTGAGTTCTGGCTACTAGGTACGACATATATATATATACATATATATATATATATATATATATATATATATATATATATATATATATATATATATATATGTCGTACCTAGTAGCCAGAACACACTTCTCAGCCTACTATGCAAGGCCCGATTTGCCTAATAAGCCACGTTTTCATGAATTAATTGTTTTTCGACTACCTAATCTACCTAACCTAACCTAACCTAACTTTTTCTGCTACCTAACCTAACCTAACCTATAAAGATAGGTTAGGTTAGGTTAGGTAGGGTTGGTTAGGTTCGGTCATATATCTACGTTAATTTTAATTCAAATAAAAAAAATGACCTCATATATAATGAAATGGGTAGCTTTATCATTTCATATGAAAAATATTAGAGAAAATATATTAATTCAGGAAAACTTGGCTTATTAGGCAATTCGGGCCTTGCATAGTAGGCTGAGAAGTGCGTTCTGGCTACTAGGTACGACATATATACTATATATATATATATATATATATATATATATATATATATATATATATATATATATATTTATATATATATATATATATTATTAAATATGACCGAAAAAGTAAGATTAATAATTCTAACACGAATTTTCTCAATCTTTCGTACATTTCTTTTCACTGTTGGAGGTAAATCAAAAATCAATTCTCCAAAATTCATTTTTATTTCTAGTCTGACGCGACACGAGCGCGTTTCGTAAAACTTATTACATTTTAAAGACTTTAGTTCACAGTTGACTTCAGTTGTGTATTTGTGAACTAAAGTCTTTGAAAATGTAATAAGTTTTACGAAACGCGCTCGTGTCGCGTCAGACTAGAAATAAAATGAATTTTGGAGAATTGATTTTTGATTTACCTCCAAACAGTGAAAAGAAATGTACGAAAGATTGAGAAAATTCGTGTTAGAATTATTAATCTTACTTTTTCGGTCATATTTAATAATATATATATATATATATATATATATATATATATATATATATATATATATATATATATATATATATATATATATATATATATATATATATATATATAATGTCGTACCTAGTAGCCAGAACGCACTTCTCAGCCTACTATGCAAGGCCCGATTAGCCTAATAAGCCAAGTTTTCCTGAATTAATATATTTTCTCTATTTTTTTCTTATGCAATGATAAAGCTACCCATTGCATTATGTATGAGGTCAATTTTTTTTTATTGGAGTTAAAATTAACGTAGATATATGACCGAACCTAACCAACCCTACCTAACCTAACCTAACCTATCTCTATAGGTTAGGTTCGGTTAGGTAGCCGAAAAAAGGTAGGTTAGGTTGGTTAGGTAGTCGAAAAAACATTAATTCATGAAAACTTGGCTTATTAGGCAAATCGGGCCTTGCATAGTAGGCTGAGAAGTGCGTTCTGGCTACTAGGTACGACATATATATATATATATATATATATATATATATATATATATATATATATATATATATATATATATATATATATATATATATATATGTCGTACCTAGTTGCCAGAACGCACTTTTCAGCCTACTATGCAAGGCCCGATTTGCCTAATAAGCCAAGTTTTCATGAATTAATTGCTTTTCGACTACCTAACCTACCTACCTAACCTAACTTTTTCGGCTACCTAACCTAACCTAACCTATAAAGATAGGTTAGGTTAGGTTAGGTAGGGTTGGTTAGGTTCGGTCACATATCTACGTTAATTTTAACTCCAATAAAAAAAATTGACCTCATACATAATGAAATGGGTAGCTTTATCATTTCATAAGAAAAATTTTTGAGAATATATATATTAATTCAGGAAAACTTGGCCTATTAGGCAAATCGGGCCTTTCATAGTAGGCAGAGAAGTGTGTTCTGGCTACTAGGTACGACATATAACTGAAAACTCACATCCCAGAAGTGACTTTAACCCATACTGCCAGGAACAATGCAACTGGTGTGCACAGGACACCTTATCTACACGACCATCACGACTGGACAAAAGCTGATGAAGCCAAGGCTATTTGCCCATCAGCCTGCCGGCACTCTGATGGTAATCTTAGGCATAGTATTTTATCAAATCACCTCATTTTTTGAGGCACACATGAGGAACACAAATGCGAACAAGCCAGAATGGTCCCCAGGACTATATGCAACTGAAAACTAAAACCCTAGAAGTGACTCGAACCCATACTTCCAGGAGCAATGCAACTGGTGTGTACAGGACACCTTATCTAATCGACCATCATGACCGGACAAAAGCTGATGAAGCCGAGGCTATTTGCCCATCAGCCCACCGGCACTCTGATGGTAATCTTGAGCATAGAATTTTATCAAATCATTTCATTTTATGGGGCACAAGTGAGGAACACAAATGCGAACAATGCAGAGAACACAAATGCAGGCCAGGAATCAGCTAACAAAAGAAAATTAAAGGATATTCAAGAAAATCCTAAAAACATCTTGCCCGTAGCACCTACATTGTCATGGGTGTAACAAATATCCAGGCTGGGTATTCCCAGATTGTGTTGGAAACCCGTGTAGTCGCTGCCTAACCCAATAGCCTGCAAAAGTGGGGTGTCAGGCTGGAGGGGGTCTGGTCTCCTAGCTGCCCAGGTGGTGTATACACTCTTCCTGCCGACCACAACTTCGGCCGGATCTGGGTTAGGGATCTGAAATAAAGGGGACAAATAAATATATGGGTACAACCTTTGGCCGCGTTTGTAGGCACCCTCGACCACGAAGAAGAAAATATGCAGCATCCGGGGGGAGTTTTGCGGAGCACCCGAGTACACTGACATATTATCTTCTCCTACCACCCCCTATAATTTTGTAGATATGAGCGCGTGCTACTGACACTCTAGAAAACACTTATCATACTTAAGGAGAAAAATAAACTTTCTTTGTTCCCCATTTCACTCTGTTTTTTTCCACAATAAATATATATATATATATATATATATATATATATATATATATATATATATATATATATATATATATATATATATATATTATATATATATATATATATATATATATATATATATATATATATATATATATATATATATATATATATTTTAAGTTTGTGAGGGTACCACCTCTGGTGCCAATGTGGGGACCCATAGCCTCGGAGAAGAAAATAAAAAGTATTCAGAGGAGACCTTGTGGTTTCTCACTGAAACACTAATATTATCTTCTCCTACCACCCCCATTCTTTTGTATGTACACATATATATTTACTTTATTTGAACTTTGTTACAAAAAAGGAGTTACATATGGGTTACAAAGATGGTTGTCATAGGTTGTCGAGTTCCTCCAGCTCCTCAGATGGCGGGCAGGAACCCTGGATGCAGTGCGCATTTCCCCTCTGTATCGCCACACTGAGGCGCTGGAAAAGAAAGCTTGCAGCTCTCGGGTCCCTTGTTGTTTCAATGAGCCTAGAAACCAGTTCCTTCAAAAAACTAGTAGCACTTTTACCCCAGGCGCCGAGTGTCTCAGAAGCAATGGGGACAAAATTGTAGTGGTGATCCAGTTCTCTATACTTACGGATTTGGCTGCTTCCCTGTGGGTGGCAGCGCCACCTGTTGTGCAACACTGAGGTTAATGTAGGTGTTAGCCAGGGTTGATACGCACGTGTAGTCCCATACCAACTGCTTGCCATTCTTCCAGGGGTTCACTGTGATACCATCCGGGCGACCAATAAGAGCATCAGAGTTACGGGGCGTTAGGTAACAAGGCTCTCTTTCAGCTGGGCATCCAGCTGTGGTGAGGCTCCTCTTGATGATGTCGTTAACTTCACTGTGCCTCGAGTGCCATCCCCCTGTGCTTTGGCAGAGTAGGCCATGGTGACCGTACCTGTCAGCCACCACCTCGCCGCAAATACACCTATATCTGGTGTGGATTGGGGCAGCAAGGCGGACGGGCCACAGCAATTCGGAGGGTTGTGTGGTGTGAGACGCGTGCCAGTTGCCGACATTTGGGGTTGCTAACAGGAAATCCCCTGCATGTGGTGCTGCTACTGCTGTGAGGCGAGCAATGTCGTGTTGTGTTGTTGCAGCACCCAGGCACTCTGCAGCAACTGGTCTACAATGGGGCCATCCCAGCTGGATTGCCTGTGGGCTTTTGGGGATGGTGGTTGAGGTGATTGGCCTGCACGAGAGGCCCACTCTGTGGCACAGCGTGTGAAATTGGGATCATGTACACCTGCCAGCTGATGTAAGTGGGCAGGTAGAATTTCCTTCACAAGGTCGTCGGATGCTGATAAGAAGGACAGGAAGGCTGGAACAGCGATTTGCGTTTGCTGTTCGAACTCCGAGGCCCCCAAGTCTTACGGAAGAGAGGCTTGTTTCCACTGTAGGTCATCGAGAGAGAGGTTAAGGGCTTTTTCTATTATATATATATATATATATATATATATATATATATATATATATATATATATATATATATGTCGTACCTAGTAGCCAGAACTCACTTCTCAGCCTACTATGCAAGGCCAAATTTGCCTAGTAAGCCAAGTTTTCATGAATTAATTGTTTTTCGACTACCTAACCTACCTACCCTAACCTAACCTAACTTTTTCGGCTACCTAACCTAACCTAACCTATAAAGATAGGTTAGGTTTAGGTTAGGTAGGGTTGGTTAGGTTCGGTCATATATCTACATTAATTTTACCTCCAATAAAAAAATGATCTCATACATAATGAAATGGGTAGCTTTATCATTTCATAAGAAAAAAATTAGAGAAAATATATTAATTCAGTAAAACTTGGCTTATTAGGCAAATCGGGCCTTGCATAGTAGGCTGAGAAGTGCGTTCCTGGCTACTAGGTACGACATATGTATATATATATATATATATATATATATATATATATATATACTATATATATATATAATATATATATATATATATATATATATATATATAGCCTAGTAGCGTTCCTAGTAGCATTTGCATACATAATGAAATGGGTAGCTTTATCATTTCATAAGAAAAAAATTAGAGGAAATATATTAATTCAGGAAAACTTGGCTTATTAGGCAAATCGGGCCTTGCATAGTAGGCTGAGAAGTGCGTTCTGGCTACTAGGTACGACATATATGTATATATATATACATATATATATATATATATATATATATATATATATATATATATATATATATATATATATGTATATATATATACATATATACATTCATATATGCATATACACATACTCACGATTTATTTTATCTTCGGAGAGGTTAAAAGCTATGTAATAAGAATTGTAAAAATTGCAGTCTCATCTCCATAGTTTGTCGGCAATGTTGACTTCCTCAGATGCTGCTGCTGCCACCTGAGTCCGTAAGGACGCTCCAGGAGTCCGTCTGGACGCTCCAGGCGTACCTATGGACGCTCCAGGAGTCCGTAATGGTCGCTCCAGGAATCTGTATGGACACTCTAAGAGTCCGTCTGGACGCTCCAGGCATACCTATGGACACTCCAGGAGTCCGTAATGGTCGCTCCAGGAGTCTGTATGGACGCTCCAGGACTCGGTATGGACGCTCCAGGCGTTCATATGGACGCTCCAAGAGTCCATATGCACGCTCCAGGAGTCCATATGGACGCTCCAGGAGTCCATAAAGTGGAGGGGACTGACATGACACCGGCTTCCTGTCCTCGTCGAACCTCGTCGAAGTGTTAGTGGCCTTAAGGTAAATTCAGGTAAATATGAGATCGTAATATTTATCTGTCTACCACTTCAAATATGTTTGAAAATAATTAAGAGCCAAGTATGCGCACGTAATCAACCATTTATAAAGCGCTGTAGTATCCTGTATTAATTGTAATTGTATAAAACTGTGTAAGTAATAGGCATAAAGGGGAACACAAGCTGCTGTTCACTGAATAATTACAACAATACCAACAGCTTGGTTCGGTGTTGGGTTTAAGGCCTATTCCATACAAGAGTCTCATCAGTCTCATATAGAATGTGAAACTGGTCATCTAGCAAGTATTAGTCGAGTCCTGAGCCCGCCCACTTAACACATGACGAAACTACAACGTTGCTACAACATAAAACAAATTTTAAACACCTAGTAAGTTGTAACAACTTTCTAATATGTCATAAAAAATGTTATAACAAGATGTAACAACTTTATTACAAGACGTAACCTAGGGAAACATAGGGACCGTTACATTGTGTGTTTGCTGGGCAAGAATGATGTAAACTCTCTGTATATATATACACATCGAGAACTGCATATACACTACTCGGCGGTGAATGTATAGCATAAACATTTACCTGAAATTAAATTGAATTTGAATCAGGTAATTTAAATTACCTGAAATCACCAATTAAATTGAATTCAAGCATACATCATTACTCATGCATGCTGATTATATGCATATATTGAGAACAATAGTGTACGTGTATGATAATAATATGCACATACTAAATATGTGCATATAACGAGAATCAATAAAAGCGAATAAAAACATCACCTTTTTTGCACTCTCGAACACTGCGTCAGTGAGAAGAGGTGAGGACATCGTGCGCAGTGTGTAGTTACCTGGAAATTGAGTGTTTATATATTAATAATAATAATAATAATAATAATAATCAGAGATTGTCTGGAGCGTGTGCATGGGAATACTCAGCACCCAGGTTCGAACCCGCATCACGGCTCCTATGGATTTTCTAAATAATAATATTAATAATAATAATAATAATTCATTATGTCGGAGGACAGGAAGCCAGAGTGTATTGATACATGTTAGATTATATCAGGGTCCCATATTATATATATGATATAATATATCAGATATATCTCACGATAGATTAATATATCGTGAGATATATTTATATATAAGTGAGAGAAGTACATATGTGTGTGTGGGGGGGGGGGGGGTAAAGAGAGAGAGATCTGTTAAAGTGCTTGATGCTATGAGACTGTGTGTGTGTGTTGGGGGGGTGGGCAAAGAGAGAGAGAGATCTGTTAAAGTGCTTGATGCTATGAGACTGTGTGTGTGTGTGTCGGGGGGGGGGCAAAGAGAGAGAGAGATCTGTTAAAGTGCTTGATGCTATGAGACTGTGTGAGTGGGGGGGGGGGTCAAAGAGAGAGAGATCTGTTAAAGTGCTTGATGCTATGAGACTGTGTGAGTGTGTGTCGGGGGTCAAAGAGAGAGAGATCTGTTAAAGTGCTTGATGCTATGAGACTCACCTTCCAGTGCCATGTCAACATTGAGGTAAGCCACAGCTCTGTCAGACAGCTGTTTAGCGAACTGTTGTGTCCACTCCGTTGAGCCCACCGTTGTGTACTCCTCGGCGCCCCATCCGCAGAACACCAGGGACCGTCTGGGTCGCCAACCTGTCAGGTCATCAGTCATTATTGTAGGGCTCATCTTCCCTGTGTAACAGTTTAGCTACTTATACAGAAGCTTGTATATCTTGCATTGAATGTATTGTATTGTATCATGGGTAATCTAGTTTCTGCAGTCAGTGTAGTTTCTACCTGGAAAGCTGGGAAGGGTTAATCCCTAGGGATTAGCGGGGTAGTAATCCATGCAAGATTGTCACATCCTTCCTCTGAGTAATTCATTAAATTAGATAAATCCCTGTTACAACTCAATACAGTACTGTATTTAATAATCAACCTTGCTAAGTGACCTATGTAATTACATAATTTTGAGTAAAAGTTAACCAATCTTACTTGTATATAGGCATATGATTCAGTCAGCATGAGAACTAGTTTGTCCTGGTAGCAGGGTTGCCAGATCCAAATTGCTAAAAGTAGCGAGCTGACGGTCTAAAAGTAGCGAATATGTAATAAGAGTAGCCCAATTTTTTTGTTTAGTGACTGATACGGGTTTCAAAGTAATCTAATTTGATATATAGAGTACATTAAACGATTTTAATTGTTTTATTAATACTATCTATGCATATATATTTAACCAATATGATAATATGATAACTTATCAATATTTACTGTATGAAGCCTAATGGGTGTGGAGTCCTTCCACATCTTTACAGTTGAAGATTATCAAGATCTTAATCTGAATCCACAACCTCGTTCTTGTATATTGCAGACTCATATTTAAGCATTGACATGAGTGGTTCAAATGACGAGCAACAAGTTACATTTTCTTCAAGATATGTTTTGATTGTCAAGATTGATGTCAAAAGCTTAAGTCCCATTCGATTTCTCAGTTTAGTTTTCACAGACGTTCCTCTCGAAAATATCCGTTCCAATGCAAACTCAGCGAGGTCAATCAGTATGGGATCGCCAGCAGCGTTCTTGACAGTTATTGTCTTGGTCTAAAATGACGATTCAGATGTAGGAATTTGTCCCTCACAAATGTTGTATCAGTCAATAGTTAACGGAAGGCGCCACTGACTTTTAATTTCACTAAGCTTAGATTGGTCAGCTAATACTAATGGAAGTTCTGAGAATGGTGGCCATGTGTGGCTAAGGCATATGATAGGTGACAGATTTTTCACCTTTTTTAAAGTTTCAACATTACTTAGAATACGGGAAAGAAGCTATTTGCAAGTTTTCACTAAAAAAATTATCGCATTTTTCTTGAATATTTTGAAACTTTTCCTGGGTTATAAAATTGTTTTGTCTGTTTGTGGCCCGAAGTGTTGAAAATTCGTAACCAAAGTCAACTTTCTCCAGGGGGCAGATATACAGAATTGATTTCCAAATTAACATGAAGCTTTGCATGATGAGGATGCACGATTCTTCTGAGTATTCCAAGAGTGAAGTTTTCTAAGACAGTGTGAAGGCTACACTGATCTGCTTCATCTTTTTGATAAAGTCAGTTCATCCTTTCAAAATCATTTAGGATTGGTTTGAGACATGTAAAATATGGCTTATTGGAGGGATCAGAGTACATTGAAAACAGTTGCCTTGCAACATATTTATCACAAGAGGAAAAAAGCTATTTGGTAATGAGTTGTTAGAGAATCCCACTGTTCTAACAGCTGCTTTACACTACCGCTTCCTGCCAACCATCGTCTTCCTGACTAAGGTATTAACCGTAAGGGATCTTTCTCATCATTTATCAATCTGAAAATTTCTAGATAACTTTCTCACCTTAATGAAGATCTGTTTAACCAGGTGTAGCTTTTGGGATGACGTATTAATGACAATTAAGTTGGGAAATCTCTAGCCCCTGGGGAGGATTACCTTGCCTTGCGGTTATTTTTTCTTTCGAAGGTTCCTAGGGTCAATGTCCCCAGGGGCCGGTCTCTGACCAAGCCTCCTGCGGTAAGTGATCTAGTCAGTCAGGCTGTTGGACGCGGCTGTGATTTGTACACATTATATTGTTAAAACATAAATAATCGTCATTGAGTTTCTTAATATTAAAAGCGGAAAGTAGCCCAACTTGCTTTTAAACTAGCCCAAAAAGTCGCAAGTAGCGAAATTAAAAATTTGGGAGCGCGGGGCTCTCAAAAGTAGCCCAATTCGCTACTTGTAGCCCAATCTGGCAACCCTGCCTGGTAGACGCTTGAGGCCTCTGCAGTGGTAAATTGCTATCTACCACCTTGTTTAATAATTCATTTAAATTAGAGAAATTCATGTCATTATGCAATATTGTATTTAATAATTGATCTGGTTCAAGTACCTATGTAACTAACATCATTTTGAATAAGAATCCAGTCACCTAAAGTGACCAAGTGCATATGTTTAGCTTTGTTAATTATCTTCAAATTAGTTTGGCAACCAAGGTCAGCCTCACAGGTTTTGAGGACAGCTGAGATCTGTGTGGTTTTGGACGGCAATAATTGGGGATTCACATTCTTGATTTATGTTGCGACTGACTGTTCCTTTTCCGAAGTCAATTACCGTAATTACAGAAACTCTCAGGATAGGTGGTGGCAGTTTAAGGTCTCTTTAGTGAGTTTGTTGGTGATAGGTTTAGTATCCTTGTTTTGTGGGACCTTGGTGATGAACCACCAAGGTTACAAGGCATCACTGGACTGAGGTTACAGTAAGGAATAAACGGTGAACCAAAGAACCGTTAAATAACGACCAGTTAAAAACCAGCTAAGAGAGGTTTAAGGCTGGTACCCATTACACCTGCTCCATGCTGGTACCCATTACACCTGCTCCATGCTGGTACAACCTCTTACACAGAACGTCACATTGCGATCGTATACATTACCTAAGGTCTAAAACTATATCGTACTAGAAAATGGTAGCGACTTGTGATATTGACACACTGTCCCGTTTTCCGTTTTGGGTCCTCTGGTAGGTTAGGATAAGGGCACTTTGGAACGACAGTTTCTTGATGTTGGGAAACCTTAGGAGGACGGGCTGGGTTGTGTGTATATCTGACCATTATACAAGCTCTGTTAGCACAACTATTCACACACCCGATGACACATTAGAACTGAATGTGAAGAGAGGAAGAAGAAAGACAAAAGAAAGAGAAAGAAAGAATCTTATCACAAAATTTATGGTTCATAATAAACAAATTCAACTAAAACTAAACTAGAAGATTCTTTACTCTAGAAGATCTAAGTAAACTAGGGATAAAAAGATGTGATAAAATAGTAGTTAGAGTACATATTTTTCTAGCATTCAGCCTGTGACATGCCATTTTAGAAGCACAGATGATGTGCTGATTCTTGGTTGGCGATGAATGGCTTATGCCCAACCACTTGGTCTGGACGGTACAGCGACGGTCTCACTTCATGCAGGTCAGCGTTCAATCCCCGACCGTCCAATTAGTTAAACACTATTCCTTTCCCCTGTCCCATCCCAAATCCTTATCCTGACCCCTTCCCAGTGCTGTATAGTCGCAATGGCTTTGTGCTTTCCCCTCATATAGTTTCCATCCCGTATCAAGTGTATTCATCAAGAGTATCTAAATCAACTTGTTTCTCGCTGTATAGCACAAGCAGCTTGTTAAGACTCCGAGGTCCGCCTTAAGACCTGGGTATTATCTTGGCACACATACAAACTTACTGGTGTTATCTTGAGAGGTTATCTTGAGATGATTTCGGGGCTTTTTTAGTGTCCCCGCGGCCCGGTCCTCGACCAGGCCTCCACCCCCAGGAAGCAGCCCGTGACAGCTGACTAACACCCAGGTAACTATTTTACTGCTAGGTAACAGGGGCATAGGGTGAAAGAAACTCTGCCCATTGTTTCTCGCCGGCGCCTGGGATCGAACCCAGGACCACAGGATCACAAGCCCAGCGTGCTGTCCGCTCGGCCGACCGGCTCCCTCGGTTCAAAACCGAGACGTGTGGCCACATCTGTGGTAGAAAATTGTAATAATAATATAAAAAACTTACTAGTCACCTAAACAAAGTTTTTTAAGAATTATTTCAAGCATTTTCACCCCCACCGGTCGGCCGAGCGGACAGCACGCTGGACTTGTGATCCTGTGGCCCTGGGTTCGATCCCAGGCGCCGGCGAGAAACAATGGGCAGAGTTTCTTTCACCCTATGCCCCTGTTACCTAGCAGTAAAATAGGTACCTGGGTGTTAGTCAGCTGTCACGGGCTGCTTCCTGGGGATGGAGGCCTGGTCGAGGACCGGGCCGCGGGGACACTAAAGCCCCGAAATCATCTCAAGATAACCTCAAGATAACCACTGGCACTCCCAGCGGCTTTTTTAGGATTATTGCCAATTCAAAAACACGCCCTCAAAAAAAAAAAAGATTCACCATGCTTGCCCATGACTAATGACTGAGCATCCAAAAAAGGAGACCTGGTCGAGGACTGGGCCGAGGGGACGCTAAGCCCCGAAATCATCTCAAGATAACCTCAAGAAGCTCCCTAGGATGCAACCCATAACAGCTGTCTGCATCATGAGCATTTATTTGCTGCTAGGTGAACAGAGCAATTAGGTGGAAGGATACTTCCAAAAACATCTCTCTCTAATGTGGGAATCGAACCAAGAATGTTCGTTAACCGGTTGCGCTGACTACTGGTCGTTATTGAGAAGTGTTTCACTAACATGTGACCATAAGATTGGAAATTGGAAAATAGGATTGATTTCAGTCTTCACATTTTACACAATTAAAAAAAAATCATCTTTTCTGTCATTTGCAACCACCATTTGTTTACTGGGTGAAAAGGCAGATGAAGAGCAAGAACGCAACACCTTTTACAAATAACACAAATGAATAACATCCTGTTGAATGTCACTCACCCGTTTCGTTACGTAGATGGACGAAGACCCGTGACAGTTCGAGCATGGCGGCCGTGCCGGAGTTGGGGTCCAGGCCACCAAAGAGCCAAGCATCCAGGTGGTTGCCGAGAATAACGTATCTGTCTAAAAGCGAAGTATTTAAACGGAGCTACACAAATTGAAATGCTTTTGTGCCATGGATGCAAACTTCTAATAATATATATTGAGATTTATAGCAATACTTAATGTCAACATCCCTGGTTCGATTTATATTGACGCATACCCCTACTAACCGGGTTCTTCGTGACCTGTGATGACTCCCACAACATTGTAAGTGGTAGTTTGAGTGTTGTTGTTGTTCACATCCACGTTGACTTTCAGCCTGGGTGTGCGAGGCCAGGTCCAGTGTGGTAAGTAATGTTCAGATTACCCTGCCAGCTCGCTGGAGCAACAGCACCTCCCATACGGCTGCAAGCACACATATTGAAAGGTTATAGGCCTGTGAAGACCAGGGGCCAGATTCACGAAGCAGTTGCAAGCACTTACGAACCTGTACATCTTTCTTCAATCTTGACGGTTTTGGTTACATTTATTAAACAATTTACAAGCATGAAAACATCCCAATCAACTGCTGTTATTGTTAAACAGCCTCCTGGTGCTTCGGAGCTCATTAACTGTTTAATAATTCTTAATAACGCGCCCAAGGATTGAAAAAAATGTACAGGTTCATTACTGCTTTGTGAATGTGAGAATATGGTTTCTCAAGATTCTCCCACAGCTGACTGGAATGGCTTATTGCAGTGCACAGTGCACTGATCTTGTGCACAAGGTCCTATCTCTCTTAACCCTGGATAGTGACCTGGCATGTTGGGTATCTCCAGAATGCCCACTTAACCAGGAACACTTTCATAATACAGAGGCCGCCGTATGTCCAGGCAGGTAGTAGATACAGGGAGTTAAGCATACTGCCACCAAGGGTCAGTGAGTACATTGGCTGGTGCGGAGCGTGAGAGAGGAGAGGGAACGCCTGCGAAGCGACAGTGTGACCCTGAGGTCAACCTCAACCAGCGCGATGGAGAATAACAGCTATGACGTGGTCGTGACGTGTTCATGACGTCACTCCTGCTACTGATCATCGAACGGTCATTATGATTGGTTCCCGCTCATTTGCTGCTATGCTATTGGTCAAATTGTAACTCCCTTGTGTGTGCCCCACAAGATACTCTGAGCCTCAGGAAAAAGTATTCTCGTGAGGGACCTCTTACACAGAGGACGTGTTCTGTTCTGTCTATCGGCAATAGACTGAAACCGTCCATTCTTCACCGTCATGTTAACTCAGCGTCTTTTCAATATACCACACACGCACCCAGAATCACGAGTGTGAATATATTGTTCAGAAGCCTATAGTGACAAATCTCCAGAGGGAAACAGACTGGTATCAGGTAACCCCTGGTGACAAAGATCGTTGTGAGTGACTAGAGTGAACTAAGGCAGTGCCGCCGCCTAAGTAACCTGTGTGTGACTTTACCACAAGTGTACCTGCATGGTACCACAGCCGCCACCACTCTGTCCAGAGCGTGTAGCTGTACCTCAGTACCTCGAGGCGCCCGCCGCCGCCCTCACTGTACCACGTGACGTCACCACCCTTACTCACCGCCAGTGCCAAGTGTGTGTGTGTGTGTCTGTCTGTTAAGCATACAGCACGCCCTCCTGCCCCCGTGTCAAGTGCGGTTTGTGGGAAAACCTGTCGTCAATGGTCTCACTTAAGAACGAGGAAACCAGCTGTCAGGCCACCTACGAGTGCTTGCATAAATGTGCCTGAGTGAGTGAGTGATTAAGAGAGGTAACCCCATCTGTAAGTACAAGATCTTGTCTTTGTTTATTGTGTCTGTGTTGATCTGAACATCAACCACAGTTCTCACCTTCTCATACCTGACTCAGGTTATAGGTGAATCGACGGTGTATGCGTGTTATCTGTGTGGTATCACGGCATTTCACACGTCTGTGAATGTGAGCTTCACATACACCACACATTTAGTATTGTGTGATAATATTATTGTGCATGTTATTGCCTGTCCCATTGACAGTGCCATTGTGTTTATTGCATATCACCATTACCGAGTATCCGGTTGGAACTCTTGTGATCCCTTTGCATACCGGCAGTTAGGTTGCCGTGTTAATGATTGGCTGTCAACTGTGTTAAGTTAGGTGTTTCTCCACGAGTGGATCCGAGTCGTTTAGCCAGACGTCAAGAGTCTCGCTAATGCAACCATAGCCTTTCTGACGCCAATCTAAAGTAAATCAAGCACCCTGTGTATTAGTGGTTAAGTTAGTAAATAAACTACTGTTAAGCTTTATGCGGTGTTTCCGTTGAACCACTTCTGAATACTGCCAATCAATTACTCAAGCCTTCAGCTCTAAGGTGTCTTCAACACCGAGTTGCCTAATTCACTAAACTATAAATGTGATGAGGACCCTAGGAGTCCCTTAAAGTGTTAAATCATTGAGGAGATTCCAACGATCAACGTGGAGCAGGACCAGGTGAGGCTAGTCTGAGAAGAGACCCTCAAGGACTCTAACTCGACCTTGCTCCCAGGCCCTGTACGGTTGCTCTCGTATTTTCTATTCTGCTAATTCAGACAGTTTCGTGAAGCGTCTGCCACATGTACATTGGCGACGTACGCATTGCAGTCGTGAAAGCAAAGGTTCATGGAATTGCTGCTAACTTTCAGATATTTCCTGTTCGCCATCTAACACGATTGACAGGAAGTCTGCCAAGTCTGAATACAATCTAAATTGTAATCTAAGCATGTGTACACTACAGTTTTTTTTCTGTTGTAATCCATGAATCCGTAATCCATGGGGGTGGCCTCGTAGCCTGGTGGATAGCGCGCAGGATTCGTAATTCTGTGGCGCGGGTTCGATTCCCGCACGAGGCAGAAGCAAATGGGCAAAGTTTCTTTTACCCTGAATGCCCCTGTTACCTAGCAGTAAATAGGTACCTGGGAGTTAGTCAGCTGTCACGGGCTGCTTCCTGGGGGTGGAGGCCTGGTCGAGGACCGGGCCGCGGGGACACTAAAAAGCCCGAAATCATCTCAAGATAACCTCAAGATGAAGGGTAACTTAATAATTAATATCTAGTCCCCTTTCTCCAAGGTGGAATTACTGACCCCACCCAGGAGGCAACCACACAACAAGCTGACTAACTCCTGAGTACCTACTCACTGCTAGGTAAACAGAGGAATTGGAAATTCCCATTGATAGGAATTAAAAAAAATGATAGAAAATGCGCCCAACCATTTCTGTCCTGTCTGGGATTCGAACCCGGAATTCTTGATTGGGTGTCGAGAACGAACCTGACTATACTAGTGGGACGCTATATGAGGAAGATTAAGACAGAGGAAGATAGCAAGATGACCTGGACAAACACAAAATTTGACAACAAATGGCTACCAAAAGTTTAGCTCAAATAAGTGCAAAATAGGTGTAGGGATCAGGAGACCAAACACAATGTATCAAATAACTGAAATCCTTCACAAATCAGGTAGAGCGAAAGATTTGGAAATTGATATCACACACAAAACATTTCTTGAAGACCACATCAAAATGCTGTAGTCATCTGCAGCATATTCTGCTGTAACGTAACCAATCTTCCCATTGGTAACGTAACTATCTTCAGAAATTTGTGTTCCTTATATATAACATATATTAGCAGTCGTAGTGGTAAAACACTCACCCGGCGCTTCGCGAGCGCTTTGGCCTAGGTTCGTATCCTGGCCGGGAGGATTTACTGGGCGCCAATCCTTAACTGTAGCCTCTGTTCACCCAACAGTAAAATGGGTACCTGTTGGTTAAACGATTCGGCTGGTCATATTCTGGGGAACATAGGATTAAGGGCCTGCCCGAAACTCTATGCGTGCTAGTGGCTTTACAAGAATGTAAGAACTATTGTATATAAAAATAAATAAATAAACAAATATGACAAGCCAATATTGGAATGTGTGGCTCCAGCGAGGGGATCCATATCTAGTCAAACAGAAGGCAAAGTTTGAGAAAGTTCAGAAGTACTCTACCAGATTATTTCTAGAATTGATAGGTACGAGTTACAGGGAAATGCTACAGGAATAAAACCTTGCTAACCTGGAAGACAGAAGAGGATGACATTATTTAGCAAATGAGAACACGAACAAGCGAACACACATGAAAACTTAGTACTCAAATGAGCCACAGAGACATTAGAAAATATTAGTTTCCATGCCATACAAATGAACAAATGGAATGCACTACAAAGTGTGGAGGGAGAGGAGGATTCCATACAGTTTCAAATGTAGATACAGCCCATCCTCCTAAAATTTGATTATTTATAGTAACTCAAAGTACCAATATATTGTCAGACCACCAAAACCTTTACATTTCGTAATTTTAATTTTATAGGGTCCAAGAAAAAATTAAGCTAACATCAAACTTTAACATTCCTAGGCCTACTATAACACATATGTACTATATTAGACCTAAGATAGCATGTATTAAGCCTAGGATTGCTAGGGCAGGTTAAGGTAGGTTTTTAGATTCATTTTTATATTTAAGACAATGTCGTTTGGGTTAATTCAAAACATAAAAAGTAAACAGTTTGGTGGTCCATCACTACATGCTGGTACTTTCGATCAAATACTATCCAATATTGTAAGTATTGGATAGTCAATTATTTTAGGATGACTGACTGTGTAAATGAGATTACTGAGCACAATGACCTAAGGCATCTAAATAGCACTTGATTAATAGTCGAGAGCCTGGACCAAAGAGCCGAATACCAACCCCCTTCAATGACAGTTGACTATATGGGGCTGGAATTGGCGAAGAGATGTCAGTAGAAACGCCTGGTAAGGAGCGGCCCAAGCCTGATCCTTGTACAGTTGGCGCCAAAATAAGGCGATCAGTGGCGGCCTACCCCTGATTGGTTAGTAGCGGGCCAATAGCAGGCGGCGTTTTTCCAGTTGATTTTGGACGAAAATCAAGAACGTTGCTGATTGTGGCTGCTTTTCATTTTAATACAACTATATAAAATGAAAACCTAATTTCTAAAAATTTGTTTTAAAGTAGTTTTCCATACAAAATTTTAATATTTAGGAAACTGAAGTGTATTAAATACTCCTCTTGAATGTTTAAACTTGTAAAGAAATGAGAATTCTAATGTTCATATCTCTTCCAATGACAAACATTCCTAAAAATATTAATACAATGTATATTTGTAGTGTTTGTTAATTAATAAAATAGAACAGTCAATGTTTGGTCTTGTAATAGCTCTAAGTATTAGCCAATTACACAAATTATGCTTGACTGACAGTGATTAAACCAATTGCTGTAGTTTGCAATTATTATTTGGGCAAGATAAGCCTGTGTAAACTGTACCTCAGTATCTGCCAAGCATCGTCGTAGCTAATGCTTTGTGCTGGAATCTTTGGCAAGGATGCTTCTTCCTCTGGAATACGGAACGCACTCTCTGGGAAGATAATAGCAAGGTATTAATTACTTCAGTCCGTCCTCCTGCTGTTTCCCAATGTCAAGAAACTGTCGTACTAAAGTGCCCTTATCCTAACCTACCAGAGGACCCAAAATTGAAAACAGGATAGTACGTAAATTTTGCGACCCGCTACCGTTTGTTAGTACGACAGGTTTTGGCCTAAGGTAAACTATACGCCAAAACACGACGTTATATTAGCAGGACGGGCTGAACACTTAACTAACTGCTAACATCAACAAACAAAAATGTCAACTTTAGTGGGCAAAGTTACGAGGCTCGGTAATTTTTCATAAATTTCCAAAGCAATTACAATAATTTGAAAACTTGAGTCATTATTGTAACTAACACTTCAGAAAAACCATGTTTGGAATTGCGGCAAATCGATCAGAACAAATATGTTTGTTTTTCCTTTTCAATATTATTTCTAGGAAATGCTTGGCTGTTGATACCTAAGTTCTTATACTGGTCTCATCAACTTGTCTGAATCAGTACTGCTTTATTAGCAACACATCAATAAAGATGAGTGTGAGCAGAAAGTGAATGTATCAAAAGTAATCAGAACACCCTATGTCAATCACATGACTAAAGTATCATATTTTGGTACAATAATAGGATATATATAAATACTGGGACAAAAGGTAAAGTAAAGTTAACCTGTAGATGGCAGCCTAGCACAATTGATGTATAAGGGGGTGCTCATGTCAATTGATGTATAAGGCGTGTGCACACGTCAATTAAAATTTGTCATTATAGAATTGAGAATTGAACTCTGATCATAAAAGCCTATAATTTCAAAGATTTAACATTATTACATAAGAAATAGATAAGCCTGAATAAAATTAATAATAAAATGTTATTTAAAAGATTATCATAAAACTTTAAATACTATTATTAAAAAAACACTTTACAAAATCAGGACTTTATATTTAAATAATTGAAATTTCAATTTGAAATTCTCTACATTATATCCAATTAATTATATGGAATTTTGTAAACAAAAGAAATTAAAATTGGTTTAGAATTTCCCTAATGTTCAGTTCGAGTTTTATCATCAAAATAACTGTAAAATCTAGATATAGAATTCGCATTAGCTTTAATTAGTAATTGACTTGAGTTCGGATTTATAAAAATTATTAATTTAGAGGCCAGAGATGTTGTATAAAATATTCACTATTTTCTCAGGTTCACGAGGTCCCGCGAACTTGAAAAAAAATGATGAAGCAATCAAGGCAACTGACCTATGGCAGGATAAAATGGAGTAAGAGGGTCGCCATCCCCCAGTTTAACAGTCCCAAATGGGGAAGCAGATGGGGGCATGTAGGAGGAGTGTGGGTAGACGAAGTCAGGGCCTGCAGGAGCATAGTCTGCTGGATCACTGTACATTACAACTCCAAGGGCTCCACGTTCCTCTGCCATTCGTACCTGATAATGATTTATTTTGTATTTATTTATTTATATATACAAGAATTCTTACATTCTTGTACAGCCACTAGTACGTGTAGTGTTTTGGGCAAGTCCTTAATCATGATATTCACCGGAATATGACCCCACCATATCGTTTAACAACCAAGTACCCATTTTGCTGTTGGGTTAAACAGAGCCTACAGTTAAGGATTTGAGCCCAGTAAATCCTCCCCGGCCAGGATATGAACCCAGGACAAAGCGTTTGCAAACCGCCCGGAGAGCATCATGCCACTACGCCATGGGGACTAATCATGTATATGATCATGTTTATACATGTATACAAAATGGTTTACAAACAGTATGTTGTAAGCCATAGCTCTATCTATTTCTAGATAGAGCTAGTATATACTATGCCTAAAACCACTAATACGCACAGCATTTCGGGCAAGAAATGAAAAAACACTTAAAACTAAAACTTAAAACTAATTGAGATTAAAAGCATGATTTGAGCTTAAACAGGTAGGGGGGGGGAGGGGGAATGACAGTAAATGTCATTACCTAATACACAAGGAAGAGAGCTTCCTAATTGCAGTACCTTTTTATACAAATATATATATTTTGTCTTTTGTTAAAGCTCTTTTACACGAGATTTTACACATAAAAGAATATTTTAGTTTCAAACTCATGATGTAAATCATATAATATTGAAAAGTCATTGTTGAGCAATACAGGAAAGAATTCACACATTAACACTTACAATCGGCCCCTAATGTGTAATTAATTTATTAGAGACCCCATCTTGTAAGCAGAAGAAGGGAAGGGAACTATAAGGAGAAAGCGCCAAGCCATTATGCCTATATAACACTGGAAAGGGGTGGGGGGGGGGGGGTCAGGATAAGGATTTGAGATTTGAAAGGAATGGTGGCCAACACTTGAGGACGGTCGAGGAATGAACGCCGACCTGCATGAAGCGAAACCGTCGCTCTATCGTCCAGCACAAGTGGGATGACAGAAGTGCAATGTTATATTAACTGTAACTGACTTATTTATTTTATTTATTTATATACAAGAAGGTACATTGGGTTGTGAGAGTACATAACACTGATGTTCTTATATTCTTGCAAAGCCTATTCATATGTGGTTGCTGAAGTTCAGTCTTTCCATCATTTTTATTGCTAATGTTAACATTGTCTCTCTAAAGGTGAATTTGGTTTAATGATTTACTTCCAAATAAAATGTAGTAGTGTAAATTGTTTGTTAACGCCCATGAGTGGACTTTCTTTCGTTATTTAATATTATTTAGTGTGTGCGCGCATCTGAGTCTTAATAGATGAAGGTAGTATCGTCAGCATATAATATATCGTCAGCATATAATATATCGTCAGCATACAGTATAGGTTTAACCCTTTAACTGCACAACGCACCTGCACGCCCACGTCTGGGGGTGCGCTACGCACCTCCGGGTATTTGTATTTTTCACGTTCCATTCAAGACTCCCGCGGCTACTGTGGTTCACATCAGCTTCCTCAGGGCTCTTGTAAACAGACGCCATCTTTAAAAAAAATCGTGGTCCACATTCCCGGGTGTGAGAGCCTTAGTAGTGAGTGAGCAACCAAGGCCGGCGCATGCAGCATGAGCTCACAGCACTGCTGTTCTGCTTGTGACCACAGCATCGCCTAATAATATCAAAATATATATGTAACTTGTATTATTTAGCCATGATAGTATTACAGATGAGCCTGAGTGTGATAATGATTGTGTACAATGTTCAAATATTAGTGATTTAATGCTGTTCACGATGTTCACAGCGCTAGCCACAGCACCACAGCATTATTTCGTCCATCTAGGAATCTTCAAACAACTTCTTAGCTTCCTTTACAATATAAACTTGTGGTCAATTATGAATTTACAGGATTTAGTGACCAGTATTGTGATAACAACAGGATTGTGGTGATAATAAGCACTGTGCGTAGTATTGTGGGAGGAGTAATTGTGGTGAGGGAGCAAGGGAGAGAATCGAGGTAGCCTCACTGTGTGGCAGCCACTCTTGTTTTGCTCGTCATACTAGCTTAGTGGTTTGCTATGGTGAACACATTTGTACATGGGTATATACATGTGTGTATATAGTGTAGTAACAGCAACAGGAGTATATTGGGAGGAGCTATTTGGTGAGGGAAGTGACGTAATCGTAGCGTCGTCTGCTAGCTGCTGTGAGATTTCTCATGCAGTGTATGGTGGCCATTGTAACGTTTGGACACAATACCGGCTTACTTGCATAGTTCTGGTGAATAAAACATGTAGATAGGTATACATAACATGTGAAATAGTGTAATACAAACAATAACAGTATGGTGGTAGGAGCAATGTTGGTGAGTAAGATGTTGGAGGAGTGAGGGAGAGACTGGATGTTGGAGGAGGAGTGAGGCAGCTGACACTCGCGGAGTTCTGAGTGTGTTCATGGTGAATGTATATAGTGTGTGATAGTGTATAGTGTGTAAATGACTATATATATATACATAAATTAGCATAATACAATGAAAATATGTGCCGGATATGTGTACACATGTGTCATGCACGTAACACAGTATTTTCAGACAATACGGATGTTCTACCATAACATAGTGTACGTGTTCATTATACATAGATTGGCAAGTAAAAGTATATAAAATGTATTTGGAACTGTGCGCAGAAAATGAACAAAAACATACTCGCGGCAACTCGCACATCCTGCCCCGAGCACCCTACCGGCCCCGGGGGCATATGCCCCGAGCACCCTACCGGCCCCGGGGGCATATGCCCCGAGCACCCTACCGGCCCCGGGGGCATATGCCCCGAGCACCCTACCGGCCCCGGGGGCATATGCCCCGAGCACCCTACCGGCCCAGGGGGCATATGCCACGGGCGACCAGGGAATGATGACGTCACGCACGAACTTACGGACCCCATAGCAGCTAAAGTACTTACAATTTCGACCTTCTGTTACTATACCCTTACTCAGGGAAGGGTTTTTGACACTTTAAAAATAGAAAAGAATTTTTTCTTTTTTCTTTTTTTTTTCTTTTGGGGGGGAGTCATATTGGGAGGCCACGCAGTTAAAGGGTTAAGAATGTTAGACATTTGGCAAATCATTGATGTATATAAGAAATAGAGGTCCTAAGATGCTGCCCTGTGGCACTCCTATGGTTAATGGTAGAGTGAGGGAAGTAATGTCATTGATAACTACATATTGGTGTCATCAAGATATGATCGAATATAGTTCATAGCAAGGCCTAAGATTCCATAGTGATGAAGTTTAAATAAGAGGTAGTTATGTTTAACTACCACCCAAAGAATGGGTATGAGGCCCACTACCACCCACAGCAAGGTATGGGGGGGGGGCCACTACAGTAGTTCCCGACTTCACAGGGCGAGACACCTGTTATCGCACCAGATCTGATATAATAGGTGTTGTTATCAGATATGTTATCGAAGAACATGCTAGAAGCATACATTAAGTGTGCTAATCAGTGCTTAATTGCTTATTAACGTTAATTAAATGTGATTGTCAGTGTTGGACATCTGTGTTTGTGTGGTGTAACCCTAATTGTGCTTATGTGGGTAGAGCTTCAGTTCTTGGGCCCCGCTTCTCAGTGAATGAATGCGTGCGTGTGTGTGAGTTCACCTAGTCGTAGTGCTTTATGTAGGGTTGGGCTTCAGTTCTTGGGTCCCGCCTCTCAGTGGAAGAATGTTTTTTTGGTGTGTGCATGTGCACGTGCGTGTGTGTGTTTGTTAGTAGTTCCCGACTTGACAGGGCGAGACACCTGTTATCGCACCAGATCTCATGTAATAGGTGTTTGTTATCAGATATCTTATCGAAAAACATGCTAGAAGCATACATTAAGTGTGCTTATCAGAGCTTAATTTCTAATTAACGCTAATTAAATATGATTGTCAGTGTTGGGCATCTGTGTTTGTGTGGTGTAACCTTAATTGTGCTTATGTGGGGTAGACCTTCAGTTCTTGGGCCCCGCCTCTCAGTGAATGAATGCGTGCGTGTGTAATTACCTAAGTGTAGTTACAGGATGAGAGCTACGCTCGTGGTGTCCCGTCTTCCCAGCACTCTTTGTCATATAACGCTTTGAAACTACTGACGGCCTTGGCCTCCACCACCTTCTCACCTAACTTGTTCCAACCGTCTACCACTCCGTTTGCGAAAGTGGATTTTCTTATATTTCTTCGGCATCTGTGTTTAGCTAGTTTAAATCTATGACCTCTTGTTCTTGAAGTTCCAGGTCTCAGGAAATCTTCCCTATCGATTTTATCAATTCCTGTTACTATTTTGTATGTAGTGATCATATCACCTCTTTTTCTTCTGTCTTCTAGTTTTGGCATATTTAATGCCTCTAACCTCTCCTCGTAACTCTTGCCCTTCAGTTCTGGGAGCCACTTAGTAGCATGTCTTTGCACCTTTTCCAGTTTGTTGATGTGCTTCTTAAGATATGGGCACCACACAACCGCTGCATATTCTAGCTTTGGCCTAACATAAGTCGTGAACAATTTCTTTAGTATATTGCCATCCATGTATTTAAAAGTAATTCTGAAGTTAGAAAGCGTGGCATAGGCTCCTCGCACAATATTCTTTATGTGGTCCTCAGGTGATAGTTTTTTATCTAGAACCACCCCTAGAACTCTTTCTTTATCAGAATTCTTTAAAGATTTCTCACATAATATATAGGTTGTGTGAGGTCTATGCTCTCCTATTCCGCATTCCATAACATGGCATGACAATCATCTAAGTTTCTTGTCCTTCCTATTATCTTAGCATCATCAGCAAACATGTTCATATAATTCTGTATACCAACTGGTAGATCCTTTATGTAGACAATAAACATCACTGGTGCAAGAACTGAACCCTGTGGTACTACACTTGTGACATTTCTCCAGTCCGATACATTGCCTCTGATCACTGCCCTTATTTTTCTATCAGTCAGAAAATTGTTCATCCATGCTAGAAGCTTACCTGTCACCCCTCCAATATTTTCCAGTTACCAGAACAACCTCTTATGTGGAACTCTGTCGAAAGCCTATTTTAGGTCCAGATAGATGCAGTCAACCCAACCATCTCTTTCCTGTAATATCTCTGTTGCTCGATCATAGAAACTGAGTAAATTCGATACACAGGATCTTCCAGATCGGAAACCATGCTGTCTGTCTATTATTATATCATTTCTCTCCAGGTGTTCCACCCAATTAGTTTTAATTATTTTTTCCAATATTTTGACTATTACACTTGTCAAAGATACCGGTCTATAATTAGGGGGGTCTTCCCTGCTTCCACTTTTGTAGATTGGAACTATGTTAGCCTTTTTCCACACATCAGCTACAACTCCTGTAAACAGGGATGCCTGAAAAATCAGTTGAAGTGGAATGCTGAGCTCAGGCGCACATTCTCTCTGAACCCATGATGAAACTCCATCTGGACCAACTGCTTTGTTCTTACTTAGCTCCTTGAGCATTTTTTCCACTTCGTCTCTAGACACCTCTATGTGCTCTATGTTGTTCTCTGGAATTCTTATTTTATCTGGTTCCCTGAAGATTTCATTTTGTACAAACACACTTTGAAACTTTTCGTTTAATGTTTCACACATTTCATTTTCATTTTTCGTGAATGTATTTCCCATTTTCAACCTCTGAATATTATCCTTTACCTGCAATTTGTTGTTCATGAATTTATAGAATAGACCTGGTTCTGTTTTACATTCGTCTGCAATCCCTTTTTCAAAATTTCTTTCTGCCTCTCTCCTCACTGCCGTGTAGTTGTTTCTCGCATGTTTGTATCG